>NC_142011.1:17409360-17506860 GCF_049901735.1 Notechis scutatus | reverse complement strand
CATGAGAGTAAAGGTGAGAGTAAAATCCAAGCTCAGTGAAGGAAATATCATTAAGGCAATTAATACCTCGGCAATTCCAGTCATCAGATTCAAGGGAAATAGTGGACTGGACTGAAGCAGAACTAGAAGTCTTTAATAGGAAAACCAGAAAAATAATGACAATGAATTGTGCCCTTCATTGATGCAGAAAAATAGAAGAGAAAGTGTCAGCGTTCCAACCAAACTCTCCATCCCAATTCAGCACTCAGAAAAAAAAGTCCATCCACGTAAGAATTTATTACAGAAATCATATTGGCACATCTGGGAAATCTGAAATCCCGAATCTGAAATCCTGCATTTTCTCCTGCTAAATTAAACTCACATCCAACCCCTTTACTGATGACCACAAGTCACACTCTCCAATCTACCTCCATTCTGAACTCCCGCCAAGTCCAATCACTCCTCTCCAAACTCCAGCGGCTTGGCCTTGAGTTCTGGTGAAAGAATATTGTTGTGGCTATTCTCCGTTTTCACTTTACTTTCATTCCCACGTCTACCCATCCTCCCTTGTGGCAGCCCCAAGGCCGATTCAAGATGGATCCAGGGCTGACAGAAAGAACTGAAGAAAACCACAAAATACAAAGACCTGCAAATAGACATAGAATGATTGCAGCAAAGATAGTAAAGATAGTACCAATAGACTCCCTGGGTACAATTCCTGAACATCTGGAGCACCCGTTGAACACACATCAACACTGACAAAATCACTATCAGTCAGTTGAGACAGCTTTATTCAGAACAGTTTACATCCTGAGACAATATCTTTAACACCATCAAACAACATCTTTGTATACCAAGTCCTTGGAAAGGACTTGATAGGTGGATATAAATGCCAAAATCCAGCCTAAATGTTTGGTTGCAAGTGTAACCAACCATCCAAGGCAATATCAGTTAAACACAGGAGTGCCTGCAGGAGGGCAGAGTGATGAAAAAAGTCTAGAATGCAATTACAGATAGTTCTCAACATATTAGCATAATATCAGGGGTTTTCAATTTAATTGTATAGAATGTGAAGGATGTGTGTTTTTGTTTTATGTATAATGTACATTGGAAGATGGCATTTAATTTCACTGTACGAGGTGCAATGACAATAAATTAAAGTATACTATACTATGAAGCCTGTCCATTATGGTTGTAAGCTGTAAAATGGGTTGGTGATGTGAGTGATCTGATTTCAAAAACTTTTTTTGTGGTGGTTGTTATGGAAACTCAGGGGTTGTAAAGCAAAACCATGGCTTGATAGGAACATGATTTTGCAAAAATAAAAATAAAAATGAAAGGTCAGTTTTTGACAAAACCATTGAAAAACATGGTCAGCAGGATGCTGCAAACAGTCATAAACACAGCCATGTTGCTGAGCACCCAATGTTTGGTCACATAACCATGGAAATGACATGACCACAGCAACTTCAGAACCAGGTCATAAGTAGCCCCAGGGTAATTCCAAAAGTGCTTTTTCAGGAGGCAACTGAACTTTCTTGTTTTCCAGAAATGGATTTCCAGAGGAAAAATTGCAGATTAGAGGAACCAGGAGCACTACTCAGGTAACCCTGAGGACACAGATAAACCTCCAAGAGCTTCAATAACCCGCTAAAGGGTTGCAGATGACCAGCTGTCTGCAAGGAATATAAATCCTTCCATTCCCTATCTTGTCAGAACTGAAGAAGCTTCTGGGATGAGAAGCAAAATGTGTACAAAAGTAAAACAAGAAAGTCCAGTTGCCTCCTGAAAAAGCACCTCTGGGATAACTATGACCTGGATGACTGAGAATTTCTACAAGATAGCTCCATCATAACTGTAACTATAAGAATTAAGCAAATAGTTGTAAATTGAGGATTACCTGTACAGCAATATGATCAAAGCCTTGTTTCTCTTTTAGGTATATCAGTCACAATCATATATATACTGATGAGAAGGAGGAGGAGGATGTGGCTTTGATCATACATTTGTGGCTGCCATCTTGACTTATTTTTCTCTGTGGGCACCCATAAGGGAGAAAATGTAAGTTTCCAAATAAAATGTGAATACTTTTATCACTGATAGACTGGAGATGGGTAACTATGACAACTTGACAACCAGTGGACTTCAACTGTGCTGACTCAGGAATTCTGGGAGTTGAAGTCCACAGGTCTTAAAGTTGCCATAGTTGCCCACTACTGGATTAGAATGATATACAGTTTTGTGGCAGGAAGCAGAATCCTCAACAAACCATGATGATGTCAATACAATGATAAGCCTGTAGTGATTTAATCATACAAGTGCTGCCATGAGTTGGGCAGCCAGTTGTGGTATTTTAAAATGATTTTTTGTGCTGCTCTTCCAATTAATTAATTTAATTCATTCTTGCTGTTCGATCCTTTGCACCCCTGCAGGTTGATCCTTTACTACAAAGAACTGTAGCCTATATCTTGGAATAAAAGAAAACAGAATCAATAACTCAAGGTATTTTCTGCTGCTAGAGATGGTATGGCCCCTAACTTAAAGGAGGGGTTTTGTTTTGTTTTGTTTAAAAAGATTAGACTGCTGGGATGGTAGGTGGAATGTGATTATTTCATTTTGAAGATTAACAAGGAAAAGCCATTGCTTTCTTATCCCTGAAGACATACAAGTGGATACTATTGCAGACAGTGGCTGCATTGCCACAGCATGTTTGATCTGATTATTGTATAAACCCAGTTTTGTAACTTGCTTCCAGTTTAACTTTATATTTTGTGAAGCGGCTGATCAGGAAACAATCTCCTGACTCTTTTGAGGCTTTCCCATCCATCCATCCATCCATCCATCCATTTATCTTCCTAAAGAATAGTGGGAACTATAGGTTTTCCCCCCTCCATTGTGTTGTCAACACTATCACTGAACTACAAATTTAAATTGTTTGAGAAATTGAGGAAGGAGCATTAAAGAAGTAATAACTGTTAACATGGCATAAAAAAGTAGCCGAGTTCTATATTTATTTCTCTCTCCTACTTCCCTGTCTTTAAAACAGGGCAATTTTGGGTTGTGGTGAGACTAAACTCTAGAATACTTTGTGAATGATAAAACTGTATTTTCTAATAATAAATGTGTCACTTTCATTTATTTCATTTCTTAACATTCAGAAGCTGGAAAATCTGACTCCAATGTGACTGTAGGAGAAGGATAAACATTATATTTAAAAATGTTCTAAGTGACTCCTTTCAAGAAACCCTTCTGCAATTTTCCAGGGATGCTTCTCATTCTCTTTTTCTTTTCTGACTGAAGATGTTGAGGTTTGGCTGACAGCACCTGGAATATTCTGATGGTAATGTCATTGGCAGCAATTCAGGCTGAAGGCTGACAAGACTTGTTTCCCCCCCAAAAAAATCAAGTCAAAATCAATCATTCCACATATTCACTGCAGTGAAGAATTCGGCTGTCATATCTTTCAAAATGTTCTAGCATTTCTGCTCTGCTACAGCAAATGCCTTAACAGAAGGAGACAAGTATATGCAGTCTCAACTGTGTTGAGAACAACTGTATAAGAGAAGCTGAGTCCTGATAAGGTCATGTCAAAAGAAAAAGCACAGCTAAAAAAAAACCCATCTTGTTTGAAGATCTTTGCTCTTCAGATGCAAAACGTGTTAGGCAAGATAATCCAGTTTTTCTTTCTAATTATTCCCTTTTATGTCTCTCCATCTTGACCTGTCAATAACTTCCTTGGTTATATTATCCTGAATCCCTTTTCAAGGCCCTTGTGAGGGACTGGAAACCATTTTTGATCAGCTGGGGGAAAAGTCCTCCTCGTTAGCCTGTATCTATCATCATTGGGATTCACCAGGAAGACTTTCAAACAAAAACAAGACTTCCCTAATGAAGGTACCCAAATGAATGGCCACATGTTAGGTTTAGGAAATTGATATAAGGTGCAATCTAAAGAGACTCCCACCTAGTGCCACAAAATTCAAAATCCAAAAGTAATCAATTGCAACTCCCTCTATTGATTAGGGGCAAGAGGTGGTGCTGAGGATATAATTTTGGGTTATATGCAGTGGTGGGATTCAAATTTTTTTACTACCGGTTCTGTGGACGTGGTGTGGCTTGGTGGGAGTGGCTTGGTGGGCATGGCAGGGGAACGATACTGCAAAATCCCATTCCCACCCCACTCTAGGGGAAGGATACTGCAAAATCTCCATTCCCTCCCCACCCCACTAACCTGCTTTCCAGCTCTGTTCTCCTGTGCAGGGCACCAAAAGAAGACCCAGCCAATCAGCTGGGACTCAGGAGGCAAAGAATAGATGGGGCCCGGGCCAGTCAGAGGTGGGATTTGCCAGTTCTCTGAACTACTCAAAATTTCCACTACCGGTTCTCCAGAATTGGTCAGAACCTGCTGAATACCAACTCTGGTTATATGTGTCTGTTAGGTGTGGAGATTTGACATTTAAAACATAATGGAAGCTCTCTCTCCCCCCCTCTCCCTGCCTCCCTCCCTGCCTCCCTCTCTCCTATCTACCTACAAACTACCTACCTACTACCTACCTATCTCTCTAGATAAATATGCTAACAATTGTGGTTTGGGTACTACTTTAAGTGAGACTTTCCCCCTCTCAGAATGCCTGAACTAATACAGCATGCATGGAATGAAAAAAAAATATGGCAGCTATGAGGAAGAGGAGGGGAGAAAAGGAGAAGGGGAAGGGGCAGGATAAAGCAAGGCAAGGCAAATAGAACTGAAAGAAAGAAATAATAAAGCTGACTTTCCTGATAGTACTGACAAGTACTAAATATTACAGCTTTGCCACATTTCAAAGGGATTTTTCAGTTACACAGACGCTTCAAATAAAACACCCTCAACACTGCCCTCTTGCTTCCAATAGCAAAATGAGGCACCAACCAGCATCCTTTTGTATCACCTTATTTTTTCTTCTTCTGAGGCTCCTCTATCTTTTTCAACAGGCTCACACAGAACCCTCAAGGATATCAGAACCAGCCTTCAAGCTTTTGAGGTAATGCAAAATGCATCGGTTTGATGAGGAAAATGGAATTGTCTGTGTGACATCAAGCCTTTCATCAAGTCAAAGTCCTTTGCAAACCCTACTGGTTATAGTCTGCTTTTCATAGTTCTCCTCACAGCTTAGATTTGTGGCAGCGTTAGGAGAGGGAGAAGACAAAAACTTCCTGCCAAGGCAATGACATGTCAAATTCCTACATGATTTGCTGTCACTGTGGAACAGCAGCTCTACAGACCATAATGCTGATGGTGCTTGGAAGAATAGAATAGAATAGAATAGAATAGAATAGAATAGAATAGAATAGAATAGAATAGAATAGAATAGGATTTGAAAGGGACCTTAGAGGTCTTCTAGTCCAACCCCCTGCTCAGGCAGGAAACCCTATACCATTTCAGACAAATGATTGTCCAATCTCTACTTAAAAACCTCCAGTGTTGGAGCCTTCACAAGTTCTGGAGGCAAGCTATTCCACTGGTTAATTGTTCTAACTGTCAGGAAATTTCTCCTTAGTTCTAGGTTACTTCTGTCCTTGATTAGCTTCCATCCATTGCTTCCTATACATTTAAGAAATGTCCACATGGCAGCAAAATATGCAGTGGAGGAAGAATGCCTCCTTAATTCTAGGTTGCCTCTTTCATTAAATGACTGCCACTTAACATTGTCACTTCCATGGAGTAGAATGGGCAAGTTTCATATTTTTGGTCTGAGAGACAAACTTGAATATTAGGTCTCTGAGCTTCTTTATATTTTTGCCACAGTATTATTTTAAAAAATGTTTTCAGAATAACAGAGTTGGAAACGACCATGGAGGTCTTCTAGTCCAATCTCTTCTTAAAAACCTCCAGTGATGGAGCATCCACAACTTCTAGAGGCAAGCTGTTCCACCGGTTAATTGTTCTAACTGTCAGGAAATGTCTCCTTAGTTCTAGGTTGCTTCTTTCCTTGATTAGTTTCTACCCCTTACTTCTTGTTCTGCCTTCAGTGGTTTGGAAAATAGATTGACCCCCTCTTCTTTGTGGCAGCCTCTCAAATTTTGGAACTCTGCTCTCATGACACTCCTAGTCCTTCTTTTCATTAGACTAGACATACCCAATTCCTGCAACAGTTCTTCGTATGTTTTAGCCTACAGCCCCCTAATCATCTTTGTTGCTCTTTCCAGAGTCTCAACATCTTTTTAATAATATGGTGACTGAAACTGGATGTGGTATTGTAAGTGTGGTCTTACGTAGGTTTTGAAAATTGTTACTAACACTTCACGTGATCTTGATTCTATCCCTCTGTTAAGGCAGCCTAGGACTGTGTTGACTTTAACAGAGGGATGAAATCAAGATCACACGAAGGAGCATAGTCACCTCCATGGAGTAGGATGGGCAAGTCTCATGTTTTGGTTCAAGTGTCAGATCTGTATCTTATGCCCCTCAGCTTCTTTGTATTTTACCATAGTATTATTTAAATTATCTTAAGTTTTGCTTTTTAAAACAAAGAGATCTTATTGAAAGCACATGTAGTGTTCAATCTTTTGAGAACTCACAATTGGAAAACTTTTCAGCTTATGGTGGAACAACCTTGGACTTATGACAAGGAAGTCCACATAATGCTGGTCAGAAAAAAGTTTGGATTCCATTTCTGTAGGATTTGAAATACCTAGACCAGGGGTCTCCAACCTTGGCCACTTTAAGCCTGGAGGACTTCAACTCCCAGAATTCTGGGAGTTGAAGTCCTCCAGGCTTAAAGTGGCCAAGGTTGGAGACCCCTGCCCTAGATTAACAACTTTGTCTCATTACAAACTAGTATTGGTGAAATCTCCCTTGCCTTGTATCAGCTTTTCCTAATGTAATTCCCATCCCCTCAAGATGAATTAGACTGGAGTTTCCATTATTAGCATCTAAGATGGTCAGAAATAGTGAAAAGTCAGAGAAATAAGAGTAACAGATCAACACATCAAACTTAATTTGTCACAAGAAGATTTTTTTTTCACCCAGAGTAAGGGAGAAAAAAAAAAACAACTTTTCCCTCACTTTAATGCTGCAACTTGTCCCTTGTAATAAAATTCAGTATTGGAGCTTTTGCTATGAATTTCTGCGTGCAATTCTATGGAAGTGAGAAATAAGAAAGTGTAAAGCTTAGTGCTAAGTGCAGAATTATACATTCTGAGAACCTCACCTCATCTCTTTTTTTCTTTTGTCTTTGCTACAGATTCATGTCCAGAAATCAGCCTAAGGCTCCATGGGCAGCCTTCAGCCACAAATTTTATGCCTTTCCACAGTCTTTTTCCAATGATAAGACTTCAAAACCAGAGGTCTGGGCAGGAAATAGATGACCTAGTTTCCCACAAAATAATGAACTTTGGTTTCCAAGTTAACCCATTCCCACACAAGACATTGAATCATAATGGAACTGGACAGGGCGGAGTCATACAGCATCGTACGGGGAAAACTAAACATATATTTTATGCAAATACAAACAAAACCATTCTGACAACCTTGGTTATCCTGCCTAACACTGCAATGTTAATCCTAGAACAGATTTAACATTTAAACAAATACATATTGCTCAAAGTAAAAAAAGAAGAACACAACCAATCAAAATGTTTTTGGCTTGCTGACACATACTGGGTCACACTCTTGGCATATTGTCCAAATAGCACTAGGGCTATGACCACTGACAACGAAACGACAGGTTCCATCCACGTGAACGGGCAGGAGCTACCGCGCGCCTCCACCTTCAAGTACCTGGGAACTACTCTTGGGAAGAAGGCCTACTACAAACTGAGGTGGCAGCCAGGATCAATGCAGCGTGGGGCAAATGGAAGTCCGTCACGGGCGTCCTCTGTGACAAGAAGATGCCGATGCGCCTGAAGGCGAAAATCTATAACTCTGTGGTGCGCCCGTGGCCATATACGGCGCAGAGTGCTGGCCAACGACCAAAGAAGTTGAAAGCAGACTCCAGACAATGGAGATGCGAATGCTCCGATGGTCGGTAGGCCTCACCCTACTCGATCGCGTCAGGAATGAAGAAGTGCGCAGACGGTTCAACGTCGTGCCCATCCCCACGGTCATGAGGCAGTCCCGGCTACAATGGTTCGGCCATGTGAGTCGCGCCAAGGAAGAATCCATCATCAAATCTGTGATGAAGGTGATTGTCGGAGGAGCGAGACCGCGTGGTAGACCTAAGCAACGCTGGATGGACACGATCAAGGCCGATCTAGAGATCGCAAGGCAGACCCGACATACGTGGCAGACAGAGAGGCGTGGAAGCAGTACTCAAGGACATTAGCGGACCTCGCCAGAGCGCGAGACAAACGCTGAAGAAAAAGAAGAAGAAGAAGAAGCACTAGGGCTAGAAGACGTGAATGATAGCCCTTCAACCCTAAATATGTTGGGGGATAATAACCTAACTTAATCAATTTGTAAATAAGAAGATTTGATCACTGGGTGCTTAATTCCCTTTTGCTGTTACTGAAACAGTGACAAAACAGTAGAGCGGTGTTGCCCATCCATAGCATATTTTAGATGTCTGGACGTTAACTTCTAGAATGTTCAGCAATGGCTCCACTTGGGAATTCTATACTAAAGACCAATATCCGGAAGTTGCTAAGTTTGGGAAAACTAGGATGTGTCGAATTGTTCAGCTTTCAATTTCCAAACTTTAGGGGCGAACAAAAGTTGTGACATGCCTTGGGGATTGTACGGATATTTTGGTAACTTTAATATAATTTAGATGTGCTTAGAAAGTACGTACATACATATCATAACTTTTAAACATTTTGCTTGTTTCATAGGGCAAGCTTGTTCTAGAAATTCCATCAACCCTGATTGGACCATCAGATTTTGTTAAATTATAACAGCAGCAGTAATAACAGCAACAATGGCAGGAAATGACAGTATCCCAGTCATCTATGCAATAGAATTTACCCTGGGGAGCAACTGACTGGGTTAGCTGAACCCTGCAAAAACAGTGTATTCCAGCCTTAGCCATCAGCATGGCATAGCCCTGCCTCTCTTGGATCCTTACTGGCCTGCTTTAGCCTTCCCTCCAAAGGGAGTTCATGATGACCAAAATTGACAGAAAGGTGCTACTTTTCCCTATCATCTTAAATTTGCTTCATTCACTCTTTTCAGGCATGTCATGGATATGCTGATAAGTGCAAAAGTACTGAAAATTAATGCATTGGCGAAACATTCACAACTGGTTGGACCAGTGGTGAGATTCAATTTTTTTTACTACCGGTTCTGTGGGCATGGTTTGGTGGGTCTGGCAGGGGGAGGACACTGTAAAATTTCCAGTCGGAGGTGGTATTTGCCGGTTCTCTAAACTGCTCAAAATTTCCGCTACCGGTTCTCCAGAACTGGTCAGAACCTGCTGAATACCACCTCTGAGTTGGACCTATCTCTGCTTGTCTCTATATTTTATTTTATTTATATATTTATTTTATTTTGTTTGTTTGTCAAGCATGTATGAGAAAACAAGTATAACTATGAACATAACATATAAACATATAAGTCTAAACAGGTATAAGTATATACATAATAAATGAGTACGAATAAATGGATAAATGGGAACAGTAGGACAGGGATGGTAGGCACATTGGTACGCTTATGCATGGCCCCTTACACACCTCTTAGGAATGGAATGAGATCCACGGTAGATAGTTTAAGGTTAAAGTTTTGGGGGTTTGAGGATGTAACAACAGAGTCAGGTAGTGAGTTCCAGATGTTGACCACTCTGTTGCTGAAGTCGTATTTTCTGTAATTGAGTTTGGAACAGTTTACTTTGAGTTTATATCTATTGTTTGCCCGTGTATTATTGCGGTTGAAGCTGAAGTAGTCGTTGACAGGTAGGATGCTGTAACAGACAATTTTGTGTACTAAGCTTAGGTCAGACCAAAGGTGGCATAGTTCTAAGTTGTCTAGGTCCAATATTTCAAGCCGGGTGGCATAAGGTATTCTATTGAGAGCGGAGGAGTGGAGGACTCTGGACTCGCTCAATTATCTCTCTTCTTTTCTTCAGCGTTTGTCTCGCGCTCTGGCGAGGTCCGCTAATGTCCTTGAGTATTGCTTCCACGCCTCTCTGTCTGCCATGTATGTCGGGTCTGCCTTCGCGATCTCTAGATCGGCCTTGATCGTGTCCATCCAGCGTTGCTTAGGTCTACCACGCGGTCTCGCTCCTCCGACAATCACCTTCATCGCAGATTTGATGATGGATTCTTCCTTGGCGCGACTCACATGGCCGAACCATCGTAGCCGGGACTGCCTCATGACCGTGGGGATGGGCACGACGTTGAACCGTCTGCGCACTTCTTCATTCCTGACGCGATCGAGTAGGGTGAGGCCTACCGACCATCGGAGCATTCGCATCTCCATTGTCTGAGTCTGCTTTCGACTTCTTTGGTCGCCGGCCAGCACTCTGCGCCGTATATGGCCAGCCTGGGCGCACCACAGAGTTATAGATTTTCGCCTTCAGGCGCATCGGCATCTTCTTGTCACAGAGGACGCCCGTGACGGACTTCCATTTGCCCCACGCTGCGTTGATCCTGGCTGCCACCTCAGTTTGTAGTAGGCCTTCTTCCCCAAGAGTAGTTCCCAGGTACTTGAAGGTGGAGCGCGCGGTAGCTCCTGCCCGTTCACGTGGATGGAGCCTGTCGTTTGTTGTCAGTGGTCAGGTATTCGGACTTCTTTTAGGTTCAACCGGAGCCCGAACTGCTCGAGGCGGTCGTGCCACTGTTGGACTAGGTGCTCGAGTTCAGCCTTGCGCAGGTTGGCCAGGAACACATCATCGGCGTAGAGCAGCGTCCATGGGGCGGGCGTGTGCAGGTCGTGTGTAATTGTGTCCATCACCAGAATGAACAGCAGTGGTGAGAGAGCAGAGCCCTGGTGTACGCCGACGGTGATATTGAACTCCTCTGATATCCCAGCTGCCGCTTTTACACGGCTTTTGTGACATCTGTATAGGAGTTGGACCCATTGTACGAGTAGCTCGGGCACGCCGTGATCTCGCGAGTGCGTACCAGATGAGATCGTGCGGGACTCGGTCGAAGGCCTTTTCTCACTCGCTCAATTATATATATATATATCCATGCTTTTCAACCTTGGCAACTTGAAGATGTGTGGACTTCAGCTTCCATCATTCCCTGGAGCTGGAGAATTATGAGAGTTGAAGTCCACACATCTTCAACAGTCAAGGTGGAGAATCACTGCTCTAGAATATAAGCATTAAAAATGTTGGGTTGCTTGCTTATTTGTTTATTCCCTGCTGTCCGTTTCAGATTCATATTCCCTTGGAAAGAATTAAGGCACCAGCTACTGTTTCAAAGGGAGCTACTGAATGAAAAAGTAACAGCCAACAAAATTTTATCCAAAGCACTGGGGGAAGAACCTGAGCTCTGCCTGGAAGCAATACTCTAGCGCAGACCTTAGATCATTCATGGACTTCCAAATTACATTTCCCAGCATCCCTTATGTATGGGCATGGGGATCCACAATGGGAGATGTGGGTGGTGGTAATGTGTGTCATAATAGCATTGTACAAATAAAACAACGGACGTATTTGCACCAAGGAGTATGGCACAAGTAGGTAGCTGCATCATTTGCATAATACTATTATGCTGCAAGTATGTAATTAAGATGCTCTTGTGGCTTGTAACTGGCTGCGCTGGCTAAGACTTCTAGAAATACCAACATCTAAAGGATTAGAGCAGTGATCCCCAACCTTTTTTACGCCGCGGCCCGGTATCCCCAACCTTTTTTATGGCGCGGCCCGGTACCGACATCAGTTGGGCGCCGCCATCTTGTTTTGATGAAAAAGTGCTTCCGTGAGCTCACCGGAAGCACTTTTTCATCAAAACAAGATGGCGAGCGCCACGCTGGTGAGCTTTTCCGGGTAGAAATGGCTTTCTACCCGGAAAAGCTCACCGAAGCACTTTTTCATCAAAACAAGATGGCGGCGCAGCGCTTCGTGTGAGCTTTTCCGGGTAGAAATGGCTTTCTACCCGGAAAAGCTCACCGGAAGCACTTTTCATCAAAACAAGATGGCGGTGCAGCGCTTCGGTGAGCTTTTCCGGTAGAAATGGCTTTCTACCCGGAAAAGCTCACCGGAAGCACTTTTTCATCAAAACAAGATGGCGGCGCCCAGCAAGCCAGCGGCCCGGTAGGACTTGTTCCACGGACCGGTACCGGTCCGCGGACCGGTGGTTGGGGACCCCTGGATTAGAGTGCCCCATACCTTTCATCTATCTAGCCTTTCAGAATTCTCTGTGCTAATCATAGCCCAGTTCAGCCTGAGAGAAGACGTCATGAAAAAGGGTGGGAATATCTTTGTAATTATATAAAAACATGGGACTATGAGACCAAGCTCATCATTTAGTAGGAGCTGTGGTGGCACAGTGGTTAGAATGGAGTATTGCAGGCTAATTCTGCCGACTGCCAGCAGTTCAATCCTGACCAGCTCAAGGTTGACTTAGCTTTCCATCTTTCTGAGGTCAATAAAATGAGGACCCATATTGTTGGGGGCAATATGCTGATTCTGCAAACCACTCAGAGAGGGCTGTAAAGCACTGTGAAGCAGTATATAACTCTAAGTGTTGTTGCTATTGCTATTTATGAATGTTAATCTATATTACAAACCTAATTTCCAGGACTACCCCATGAAAATAGAAAGTTACTTACACACATATTACCCTGAGAAGGAGAATGATGAAAAAAAAATTGGGAAATCGTTAAAAAAGGGCATTCCCTTTTGTAATTGCTTCACTATTTAGTGACTGGATCAGACGTGGTACTCAGCAGGTTCTGACCAGTTCTGGAGAACCAGTAGTGGAAATTTTGAATAGTTCGGAGAACCAGCAAATACCACCTCTGACTGGTGCCACCCCCATCTATTCTCTGCCTCCTGAGTCCCAGCTGATCGGCTGGGTCTTCTTTTGTTGCCCTGCACAGGAGAACAGAGCTGGAAAGCAGGTTAGTGGGGTGGGGAGGGAATGGAATGCTGCAGTATCCTTCCACTGCCACGCCCACCAAGTCATACCCACCAAGCCACGCCCACAGAACTGGTAGTAAACTTTTTTGAATCCCACTAGTGGGCTTCACTAGTGGGATGCACTAATGTTCTCAAAGGACTAGATTTAATGGCTCCTGTTACTGTTATTATTCTTTGTATCTTTATGTTTTATTGATTAAATTAAATTGTAATTTCTTAAATTTTGAGTTGTGTAGAATCATTAAGAATGGGGCAGCATTAAGAATGGGGCAGCAGTTTAATAATAATAATGATTTGTTCACAACAATGTGAGCACAACTGCCAGAACTTTAATTAGCGTTGGTCTTCACACCCACTGAGTTTTTCCCAAAAACCTAGGATGTCATAATATATTGGCATAATATTTATGTAGATCTAAGCAATGTGGCCTTCTCAATTGACGGATGGAAATTTTGTTCATCAGCAGATTTTCTAAGTGCTGTTCAAGACTTTTTGGTACACCCAGTGCAGTACACCCAGTGTACTGCTAACTACTGGGACCATCATGGCTGTTTTGTGCCATAATGTTTCAAATTTTGCTTTTAATATTATTTATTATTATCAAAATTTCAGAATATGCAGACTGAATATTGTGTGTTAAGGATTTATTTATGTGGTTTGGAAATAAAAGAGGGCCAATCAGTTCAAAGGTCAAAACAATAATTAACCAATCAAAGAAGCACAGTTTTAAACAGTAAACAGCTAGTATAACACAGTTCAAGAGTCCCCCCAAATTTCTGCTCAAAAACCTGGTGGCAGGCTAGGAGAGTCTTTGCACAAGTCCATCTTGTGAGTCAATCACACCTGTTCTTGAATTGGATGACCTGCTCAGAATGCTTCATACCTTGGTCACCTTGTTTGAATTATTGCAATGGACTCTACATGGGCTGCCCTTGAAGGCCATTCAGAAGCCACAGATGTAACATCTTGATCTCTTGATTACACAGTAATTTGAGGTGCTGATTGTTGCCCACATGGCCCTTTGTGGCAGAATTCAGTTATTTACAGGACCATCTCTTTCCAATTATTTATACCTGTTAAATTCTGAGCATGGGCGCAAGGAACAGAAACGAGACAAAGAACTAGTGAACTTCAACTCTTTATTAAGGATTAGGAACAGAGCAAAAACCCTGGGCAGCAGCAGCTCTTTTATAGAGCTGGCTGCTGACCCGTTAACCAATGGTTTGCATTTAACCATTTAAATTGTACCCAATGAGAGATGTTCAGCTAATAGCCAATCAGGCTGCTCCGTAAGGACCAATCCCAGCTCGCTATCCATGGGCTAATCAAAGGTGCAGGATTACGAGCCTGCTTTTTCTCGTGAGGTTGCCAAGTTTTTATTAAATAGTTTTTATTAGTTCATAACACCCCTCCCCCCTAGGTTCTGTTTGAGGGTGCGGTAACATACTCGCGTAGATATGCAGGTCGTTTTACCTGCCTGTTTGATTTTCGCTGTTCCACTGGTTTTTGTCTGTAGTCCGATTCCGGTGGAGCGTTTTCAAGGTTTTCTGGTACGGCTAGTTCCATTTCTGTGCGGGAGGACTCAGCGCGGCTATCATTGTTGTTATCCCAGTCTCCTAAGCTTACTTCTGGGTCCCGTGGGCTTGCCTCCCTCGTGCTAATTCCCCGCGGTGATGCCACCCCGCTCCCTGATTCTTCTTCAGATTGCGTGTTTCTTTGGTTGGGTTGCTGGGTCCCCTTGATTACGTCGTCATCAATTTCATTTTTGGTCTCCTCGATATCCCCTCCCCCCTCAGTTTGTGAATTAGGGGAGTCGCGGGAGGTGGTTGGCAATCTGGATCGAAGCTGATCTATATGGAGTTTCCAGGCTCTCCCGTCATTAGTCTGTAGGCGGTAGGATCTGGGGCCGGTGGGTTGGGTAATGGTTGCGGGACCCATAATGGGTCGCCAGAAAAGTTTTTAGCAAACACCAAGTCACCTACCTTGAATTCGCGGCACTTCCCGCTAGATCCAAAAGGTTTTTCTGGTGAATAAGAAGGATGTAGACGATCGAGGTGGGAGCGAAATCTCCGCCCCATTAGTAGTTCGGCAGGCGTCTTATTCGTGATGCTGTGTGGGGTGATGTGTTGAAGCAGGAGTACTCGGTTGAGCTTCTCGTCGATGTCCCCATAGTCCATTTTATGTAGGGTTTTTTTGACGAATTGTACCATTCGCTCCACCCTTCCGTTGGCCGCAGGGTGCGCTGGCGAGGTTAGCGCATGGCGGATTCCCGGTCCGCTAGGTACTGTTCAAATGCCAGGGCAGTGAACTGGGGACCGTTATCAGAAACTAAAACATCTGGTAACCCATGCGTTGCGAATAATTTATTCAGTTTGTTAATGACTGACTCCGATGTGGTTGTCTTCATCTTCTGGATTTCTAGCCAGTTTGAATAGGCGTCAACTGTTAATAAAAACGTGTGTCCTTTGGTGGGTCCCGTAAAATCAACATGGATACGGGACCACGGACCCCGAGGGTTTCCCACCGGTTGGCGTCACTTTAGGTGGGGCATTGCTAACGTCTTGGCACTTCCGACACGTGGTTACCCAGGCTGTGATCTGCTTATCGATGCCCGGCCACCACACGTAGTTTCGTGCGAGCGCCTTCATGCGCACGATGCCCGGATGTCCATCGTGCAATACTTTTAGAACAGTCTGTTGTAGCCTCTCTGGGACGACGACTCTATCCCCCAGAGAATGCAGCCCTTCTGGGAGAAAAGTTCTGTCTGCCGATTCTTGAATGGCGTGAAATCGTCGTGGAGTTGGTCGGCTGGCCATCCTCGTTCGACCCAGCTGAGAACTCGTGCCAGGACAGGATCCTGTTTTGTCTCGATGGCGATGTCTCTCGCTGTTAGTGGCGGCGAGTGCAGCGTTTCGATTTGGAGTGTCATGAGGGTTGGAGCTGGGTTGTTGACGGTTTCTGGAAGTGGGGAACGACTTAAAGCGTCAGCGTGGGGAATGGCTTTCCCCGGGCGATGTTGCAACAGATAATTGTAGACAGCTAGGAACTCAGACCAACGAGTCATTCTTGGCGATAATATATAGGGGGTTGGCTTGTCTCCCGCTATAATACCAAGCAATGGTTTGTGATCCGTGATTATCGTAAATGCTCGTCCATACACGTATTCGTGAAAACGCTTCACAGCAGATACAACAGCAAGGGCCTCTTTATCGAGTTGGCTATAGTTCCTTTCAGCCCTTGATAATGTTCGTGAGAAAAACACAATAGGTGCTTCATTTCCGTTTGGTAGTACGTGGCTTAAGATTGCTCCCACTCCAAACGGTGAAGCGTCGCATGTAATAGTTAAGGGTAAAGTCTCGTTGTACTGCATCAATACAGCATCGGAGGTTAGTAAATCTTTCACTTGTTGGAAGGCACGTTCCTCTCGATGTCCCCAGACCCAGGTTGCTCTTTTATCGAGAAGTTGGTGTAGGGGCTCAGCTACGGTCGCCTTCTGGGGCAAGAAGATGTTGTAAAAGTTAATGAGCCCCAGGAAGGCTTGGAGGTCTGTTCTATTTTTAGGTGTTGGGGCGTTTTTAATTGCTTTTAGCTTGTTATCCGTGGGATGGATTCCTTGACAATCGAGAAGGTATCCAAGGAACTCCACCCTCTCAGTACACAGTTGACATTTATTTTTTTAACCTTCAGGCCGGCGTCTTTAAATTTCCGTAGAACCATTCTGAGACGCTTTTCTAAGATATCTCTATTAGGGGCAGCGATTAAAACATCATCAAAATATGGCACGACCCCTTTTATGCCTTGTAAAAGTCTCTCCATCAAACTTTGAAAAATTCCCGGAGCTACGCTCACTCCAAATTGGAGTCTATTGCACTTAAAAGTGCCTCTATGCGTAACGATAGTTTGTGCTTCCGCAGTTTCCGCATCTACGGACAACTGTTGGTACGCTTGTGCTAAATCCAATTTAGCGAATATCTTCCCACCACCCAGGGAGTGGAGAAGGTGTTGAACCACCGGCACCGGGTAAGCACTCTGCTGAAGTGCGTGGTTCAAGGTGGCCCGATAATCCCCACAAATCCTTAACGATCCATCTGGTTTAATGGGTGTTACAATTGGGGTTTCCCAACGGGCGTGGTCGGTTGGTTCTAAAACACCCTGGGCTATTAATTTATCGAGCTCCTTGTCAATCTTTGGTTTTAGTGCAAAAGGCACCCAACGAGGCTTAAGGCGGATGGGAGCTACTTCAGGATTAAGGTTAAACGATATTGGGGTCCCCTTGTACTTGCCTAGCTCTTCTGAAAAACGTCGTGGAATTCTTGGACGAGAGAGTCCTCCCAGTCGTTGCTCTCGGCTCGGTGGACGCAGGCTACCTCGATCCCGAGCGGGCGAACCATTGTAGGCCTAGTAAGCTAGGCCGGTCACGGTCGACGACGGTCAGCGGTAGTGATGCGGTACGATTTTTGAAGGAGACTTGGACTTGGCTGGAACCGACGACCGGGATTCTGTTGCCCTGGTAATCCTTGAGTATGATCCTTTGGGGGCTGAGGTCTTGACGACGGATGGCCGGGATTAGTTGTTTGAGGGTCTTCCAGGAAACCATCGAGAGAGATGACCCCGAGTTGACTTCCATCACGCAAGGTTGGTTCTCGATGGCGACCCTCACTCGGATCTTTCTTGCATCTAAGGATGAAGCGTGGCCGATGGTAATGGTTTGGTGTGCCTCTTCTCGCCTCGTTGAAGTGGCAGGTGCATTATTTCTGTAGGAGTGGTTGTTCCATTGGTGGTTCTGGCGGTTTCGATTCGCAGGAGGGAATCCTGTAGACTGGCTGCAGTTATTCTCCCTGCGCTTTGGGCTGGACCCTCGCTTGCTTCTACAGACCTTTGCGATGTGGCCTCTTTTTCCACAGGAACAGCAGAGTGCGTCGAGGAATTTGCAATCAGATCGTGGGTGGTTTGCCCCACAACCCGCGCATTGTCGCGGGAATCGTTGGTTTTGTTGGTCTCGTTCAGACCGGAGTCGGTTGACCTCTTCCTCATCACTTTCTGATGGGGATTCCAGGTCTTCATGGTGCACCATTGTTGAGTGCCTCTCGGGCGAGGCGAGGTATCATTCGCGAATTGACGGAGCGGTGCATTGGTGCAGCGCATTCGAGCGGTCGACTTCCTGGTTGCTTCTGCTGCGGTAGCATCTGCGATGGCATCGGCAAGCTCGATGTCCCCTTTGGCCATGATCTTGCTCTGCACTGTGTGGTCATCTAATCCCAGAACTATGCGGTCTCGCAATGCTTCTTCGAGGTTTGAAAACCCACAGAGACCACCCAAGTTACGGAGGTCAGCGATGAAGTCTGCAAGACTTTCGCTTTCCGTTGGTCCCTCTGGTAAAATTCGTGCCTACGGACAAGTGTTGGCACTGTGGGTGCATAGTGGGCCCGTAGAAGGGCGCGAGGACGTCCCAATCCATCGTTTTCACCTCAGCCGGTTTGGCAAGTGATTTCGCCATCTTAAATACGGCAGGCCCGCAATGGGTTAGGAATATTGCTCGCTTCTTGCCGGTTGTAGCATCCTTTAAGTTATTGGTCTCCAGAAACATCTGGAACCGATCCATATACGAGTCCCAGTCTTCGTTTGCCAGGTCAAATGGAGCAGGTGGTATAGCACCGCTGGCCATATTGCCATTGTTGGTGCGCGTTCAGCCACGTGCTCTGTTTGGCGCTCTGTAGTGTTCAGTCAGCTCTATCGTCTCCGTATCCCATCCTCATCGCCAGTGTTAAGTTCTGAGCATGGGCGCAAAGAATGGAGACGAGGCAAAGAACTAGTGAACTTCAACTCTTTATTAAGGATTAGGAACAGAGCAAAAACCCTGGGCAGCAGCAGCTCTTTATAGAGCTGGCTGCTGACCCGTTAACCAATGGTTTGCGTTTAACCGTTTAAATTGTACCCAATGAGAGATGTTCAGCTAATAGCCAATCAGGATGCTCTGTAAGGACCAATCCCAGCTCGCTATCCATGGGCCAATCAAAGGTGCAGGATTACGAGCCTGCTTTTTCTCGTGAGGTGGCCAAGTTTTTATTAAATAGTTTTTATTAGTTCATAACAATACCTACCTCTCAACATACTCCAGGTTCTATCTATTAAACAGTGTCATTGGGCTGCACCCAGGAGGTATGCTTCCTCTATCGCTGGACCTGTCTTATGGTGCTTGATGGCCCCAGTTTTACAGGCCTTTTGTAAGGCACTGAATGCTTGGTTTCCTTCTCAGGCTTTGTGACAGGAGTTTAGATGAACCTGTTTTCAGAGGCTTATTTGTGCATCTATATGAGCTGCCTCAGGCTTGGGATGTTCTTAATTTCCGATCGTTTATTTTGTTGCTGTTTTAGCTCAGTGGTAGATCCCCAAGAGTTGCACGGCAAGTGCATGGCCATTCAGTCAAATCAAATCAATAAGTAAGCTTGAGCAATAGGAAGCATAAAACACACAGAGCATAAAGTTGCCAAGTAACACAGAAGCTAGGCCTCTAATTAGGTGGTGCATGCCAAGTCATCCCTGCTGATATATTATACAATAGATTCTTCTGGTTTATTCTAATATGTAACCTCCTGAGAAATTTTCAATTTATTGTAATTTCCTGTTTTGTTCATTTGAGGAAACTATAATTATCCTGTTTAGAACAAATAATGAACTTAATCAGGGTTTGAGAATTTTGCTTACCAAGCTTTGAAGTAATGCTGAAATTTTCTCCAAATAAAATTTGTTTCCAGTTCCAAAGCTTAGGATTTATTGTCTACAGGTATGCTGCTTGAATTTGGGTTAAAATGTCCGTTGTTCACAAGCTGATAAATATGGGTTTTCTGATTCTGACAAAAAAATAATAATAATCCTGGGATTAATGGAAGATTTTCTTGTTGTTTACTATGTGCCATGACCAGGAGATATGAAATAATTGCCTACGATGACAAAACACAAACAAGCACAGCACACAATGGAAATGTGAATGATCAAATGGTCATGTGGGGGAGGGAGATCACGTGGTTGGAACATATTATGAACAAAAACATCCTGAAGGCCTTCAAAGTCACCCCAATTCCAGACAAAATGAGAGAAGTGAGGCTGCGGTGGTACAGACATACGGTCAGAGTTGATGTGGAATCCATCACAAGGCAGGCACTTGCACTCAACCCAAATGGCTGGTAGCCCCAAGGATGACTGAAAACAAGATGGATAGATTGCTTGCATGAAGACATGCAAGCTGTATGTGTATGTCCCACCAATGCTGCAGACTGGAAGAAATGGTGAGAGAAAAGCAAAAAAAAAGATATGATGCTGGAAGTTGAGCCCCTCAGGTCGGAAGGTGTCCAATATGCTACTGGGGAAGAGCAGAGGGCTAGTACTAGTAGCACCAGAAAGACTGAAGCAACTGGGCCAAAGCTGAAAGGACGCTTGGCTGTGGATGCATCTGGTGGTGAAAGGAAAAGTCCTGTGATATGACAGGAACACAAAAAAGAAACAGAAAAAGAAAGAAAGAAGGTCTGGTATATGAGTAATTCTATCTGGTGAATTTGATTCACCTAAACATAGCTGAAAGTTCCATATACTCAAAATGTTTTCTAAAAATGAAATTGGAGAAGGAAAAGACACATATATCGGTGCTATGTAAGTTCCAAATTACATTGGGTTTTTTAGGCATATATTTTTTAGGAATATATTCAGTAAAAAATGGAAAAGGAGATAACAAAAGAGACAATTTGCCATGGCTGCTGAACTGTAGACCAAGATCTCTGTCAGTTAGTATATAAGAACAAAGCATAAACATGCCCTGGTAAAAATTGTCTTCGCTGTTTCCCTATGATATTCATTCCCAGCTCCTAAGTGGAACAGGCTTAAGTCTTTCAAACCTATACTAACATTGAAGTAATACTTACCCTCCTCTTCCAACACTGTTGCCTCAAGCTATATAAAATCTATTAGGCTATGTCACTCATGACCATTCTGACCTCAGTGACTTGTTTCAGTTATTTTCAGTCACCTCCAGCTCTTCATGACCTCCAGCACTTCACCACACTGTCCATCACTGTTTCTTTGAATTTTTATAGGTTCATGTTTGTTGTATCATTGAAGATAGGTAGTTTTTTGCCATCATTTTTTCCCAAGAATCCAGGTTTTCTAACCTTTTTGCATTGTATGCAGAATATTCAAACTTTAACTTTGGTATCATGTTTCCAGTTTGTTCTTCTTGCTGTTGAGGGTACTCTAACTAATTCCCCAGCACCACAGTTCAAAGGCATCATTGTTCCTTGTTCTGCCTTTCTGATGCTGCAGCTTTCACAGCCATGCATTGCAATTAGCAAGACCTTGTCTTTCACATTTAACAAGGGATTGCTGAAATCCTTCTCACCTCCAGCTATCTGAAGTTGTTAATATTTTGCCCAGCAATTTTAATTCTAATTTCCTTTTCTTCTAGCCCAACATTTCTCACACTATATTCTGCCTGTGAGGCAAGTACATCTAGTGAAGTATACAACCTTGGTGTGCTCCTTTTCCAATTTTGAACCTATTAATGGCCCCATTGTCTTATTTTAATTATTGTCTCCTGGTCAGCAAATAAGAGAGAGTATTTATGAGTTGATGTCATCTCTTGGGAGAAGTCTATTGATCTGTCATTTGTTTCATTTCATATACCAAGCCAACATTTTCCTATTTTTCCAGATGGTGTTTCACTTTCAACTATAATGTTCCAGTTACTTATCAATCAGAATAGAGCTGGAAAGGACCTTGGAGTTCTAGTCCAAAACCCTGCTCAATCAGGAGTCCATATACAATTTGAGACAAATGTCCAGTCTTTTCTTAAAAACTTCCATTGATGAAGCACCCACAACTTCTGAAGGCAAGCTGTTCCACTGGTTAATTGTTCTCACTGTTAAAAACGTTCTCTTTAATTCCAGGTTTCCATGCGTTATTTCTTGTCTTGCCTTTTAGTGCTTTGGAAAATGAGTCTGTGGCAGCCCCTCAAATCCTTGAATACTGCTATCATGTCAACCCCTAGTCCTTCTTGTGATGAATAGGAAGTGTTTTTGGGGAGTTGGGATGCTACGTGACAAGGTATATAAGCATAGAAATGTTCTGTATCAGTTTATGGTGCACCTGTGGTTAGAACATAGATTTGGTCATCATAACATTTTAAAGGACTCAAACCGTGTTCACTTGGTTATTATGGAGGAATTCTTGAGCACTAACTTTAAAATTCTTTGCGAATAATAAAGACTATGCTATTTTTTTCTGTATTTTTTCTGTACAGTAGATGATCTAGTATTCCTTTGCCATCAAGTGAGTCATTCTAGTTGATGCCATTTTGCTGTCTCTAATCTTAACATTTCTGCTTTGATTACATCAAATTTGCGCTTGTGATTCTGACAAACAACCTAACAATGCTATACTTTCTTTTTTTAGCTTCAAACTTTGGTTAATATAAGGTATAATAGTTTCCCGCCCTTCGTAGGTTTTGATTTGTATGTATACATGTATGCCTATGAGAACTTGGTCTCATTTAGCCTCAGGATCTTCCATCTTCGTTAAGGGTTTGTGAGTCCAGTGGATTTAATCCATAAGCTAGCTGTTTAGCCTCATTCAAATTTTGGCCTCTTCCTTTAATCAATTTCCATCTTGTCTTCCTCTCATTTCAAATGTCCCCCCTGCACACACACACACACACACACTTTTTAAATTGGTACAAAGTTTTTCCCCCCTTAAGCGACAGAGGTAATTGCAAATATTGTGGCATTTCCTTTCTTAATGAATCCCAACTGTTTTTTCCTGAGCAGTATGGAAAGCATCCGCGTTTGATGAGGACATTATGGTTTCTTTTCTGAGGAGTTGCTGCTCTGACAGGAACAGCCTTCCTTTGCTGTGTCTGTAAGCAGCAGACAAGCCACAAACCCAACCCTAGAATGTGTTCTGGCTCCGATTACAGACCCAGACTGGAGAAGCACCCAGCTGTGTCCTCCTGTAAGGTCTTTCTTGTCTTTCAAAGCTTGTTAACATGCTAATACAAAAGGAAGTAGGACTGACTTTCAGGAATTTACTACTACTTTTAAACTTCAAAGATGAGAAGCACCACGTTGCTCTTTGCTGTATTGGTTCGGTTCCTATTCATTATAGCTGGTCACTGCTGTTAACCAAGTTTTTATTTATTTATTTTATTTATTTGTCAAGCACATATGAGAAAAAAACAAATATAAGTATGAACATAACATATAAACATATAAGTAAAAACAGGTATAAGAAACAGGTATAAATGAGTACAAATAAATGGGAACAGTAGGACAGGGACAGAAGGCACGCTGGTGTACTTATGCATGCCCCCTTACAGACCTCTTAGGAATGGAGTGAGGTCCACAGTAGACAGTTTAAGGTTAAAGTTTGGGGGTTTGAGGATGTAACAACAGGAAAAGAAAGAAAGAAAGAAAGAAAGAAAGAAAGAAAGAAAGAAAGAAAGAAAGAAAGAAAGAAAGAAAGAAAGAAAGAAAGAAAGAAAGAAAGAAAGAAAGAAAGAAAGTTGGTGATCAGTCTGTAAACCTTGTCTTCAGGCAGCAGCAGAAAAATGTCTGGTTATCCAAAGCTGGTTATCAAAAGCTCCCAAAACCATTTGGCTAAAATAGCTTCCCCCTTCTAGTCAATAGGCCATCTAATCAAAAATTGTTCCCAAGTCAAATGTTTTCTTCCTTTACGAAAAATAGTTTTGATTCTCTCACCTTAGTTTTAGGAAACAGACGAATGTTTAATCAAAATTTCTCAGGAAGGTAATTTTGAACCAATGTTATGGTTGGAAATGGCAGAAGTAGTTTCCCGCCGAGATTAATATTACACATCTATCTGCTCTGCAGCTTTCCTGTCTGCCCATACATTTCAGTTTAAAAAGGTCCATGGGCAAATGATCCATGCACTTTCTTTGAATATAGTTATGGATTGGGATAACACACTACTTCATCTGCAATTGGCCCCACCTGTCCAGAAGAAGGACAAAGGTAAGCAAAGTTAGAAGCAAGCATCCCACAAGAAGAGAAGCTAAGGGAAGCAAATTGGTGCTTTCTAAGTGTCTGTACAGACTGTGGATGTCCATTTGGAGGAGCATCAGTTGCCTCCCCAAGGTACATCTTTCTGCCTTGATACAAAGTTGAGGTGGATGCTCTACCTTGCAAACATCAGCTTCTGTTCTGTTTATTGGAAATGGGGTATCAATGAGCCACAGTGGCACAGTGGTTTGAGTGCAGTACTGTGGGCTACTTCTGCTGACTGCTGGCTACCTGCAATTTGGAAGTTCAAATCTCACCAGGTTCAAGGTTGACTCAACCTTCCATCCTTCAGAGGTCAGTAAAATGAGGGCCCAGATTGTTGGGGGCAATATGCTTAGAGAGGGCTATAAAACACTGTAAAGCAGTATATAAGTTTAAGTGCTATTGCTATTGCTATCACTTCATTTTGCAAAGGCACTTGGAAAGTTCATAATGAGGCCCCCTTTGAAAATGTGAAAAAAAATTACTATTCTAAAATGCAGAACAGTATGAGTAAAATAGTCTCTAAAAGCACCCATTCTGAAACAGCACCCATAGCATGTTACTACACACTCAATGCAAAGAAAGCACTGGTCAGTTATGCTGAGTTTCCTTCTTGCCTTGAATCAACTGAATATCTCCAGAACAAGATCGGAATCTCCCCAGGATTATTATTTTTCAGAGAAAGATTACTAATGGCATGCAAGCTATTGTTCAGGAATGCTTTTCCACCATTACAGAACAACTCAAAGGTGCTTCTTCAAGAGGCAACTGGACTTCCTTGTTTTTCCTTCTCAGATGTTTTGCTTCTCATTCAAGAAACTGATCCAAGAGTCCATCTACATTAAAACTGAACAGCACTTCCTCAAAAAGGGGGAGGGATATATCACCACCAATCTCTTGTTTACCACATAGTCCTTCAGCAGTTCCAAGAAGGTTCCACACCCATTTGCACTATTCAGTTGACCCTGAGGGCACAGATAAATCTCCAGTGGCCTTAACAATTCTCAGCTAATGACTAGATGATTGCAAGGTATATAAATCCTTCCATTCCCCACCATTCAATCAGAACTGAAGAAGTTTCTTAGATGAGAAGCAGAATGTCTTCAAGGAAAAACAAAGTTCAGTTGCCTCATGAAAAAGCATCTTTGGGACAACCATGAACTGGATGGCTGAGAATCTCCATAAACATACAGAACCTCATTGACAGGAGTTTCGATAGGATTCTCACATCCCAGAAATTATCTGACTGGAATTCTGTTTGAACATTGCTGCTTTAGTGAAACAAATGACTACTCGAATAGCCACATTCTATTAAGTCCTCTATTAACATTCCCAAGTTGGAATCTGAAGAATTTGGAAGTGCAAAAATGAAGGCCACCTTGGCCTGCTGAGTTAATTATAGAGAGAGCGGCTATAGCCGATGTGCTGAGTAATAAAAGTGTCAAGTAACAAGCCATCAGAACATTTTCAGAATGACCTCTTGATTGAATGTAGGTATCTGTGTGGAAAAACTAAAGCCAACACCCAATCTAACATATCCTTTAGAGCTTAAATTGATTTTCAGCAAAATGTTCCCTATTACAAGGGACTTTTTAAAATTATACAGACTTTGTAAAAGCCCCGAAGTTGCATATGGTCAAAATTAAGATGCTTAAAATTACATCAAAACATCAGTGTAATAAATAAAGCAATGTGATGCTGTGGGTAGGGCAAAGATGGGTATTAATCCAAATGGAAGTTTCAGGAAAATGACATTTTTGTCTAATTATGAGAAGTAGAAAAAGAAAGAATAACCCCTTTCAGAGGGATAACTTCAACATTAGGATGCTACCATTAAGAATGTTACTAGTACGGCTGGTCCATTTTAAAGGTGGTATACCATTCCAGTAACTAAAATTAAAGTAAAACGAAATCAGAAGGAATTCTGGAAAGGTCAGAATTTTGCTAACTTTACTGAATTACAAACACGATGTTGCAGTAAAAGTACCTGTAAAATCATTCTTTGCAAAGTTATGAGCAGCAAAATAGAGCAAGCAAATTCTATAGAAGAATGAAACTGTTAAAGATACAACACTGCAGAGGAATGGCATGGCTGGATAATACCTTCATTAGGACTAACAGAATTAACAATAAAGTCTGTGCTTACGTTTTCTAGTACTCCGGGTTTCTTCGTAAGGAAGGATACCATAAAAAACAGAAAATAAATTTTACAGACATAAGAAATAACTTACTTCTTATGAGTTTAATAATGATAAAATATAAATACAATAATAAGTAAATACAGCAGTTCTGAAAAAAGACCCAGCGCCCTGCAATCCAGCCCAGCACCCACATGTAGTATAGTATATATTGAGCTGTTAGTTTCCCTTAACTATAAGAAACCCAGCTAAGAAATTATTCCTCCCCACAGTTGCTAGGTAGTATGCATCCAGGGATCTTAATTAGCTACTTGACCTGTGTGACCCCCTACTTATATACTTACTAACTGTTCTAAAAGCATAAGAACAAAGCACAAGAACGATTGGCATTTGTGGGACTCAGAGTCTAACTTTTTTTTTCAGCACATCGTACCGTGTTGCACTTTGGATACTGTATGTATTTCTTTGTAACATCCATTGCTACGGAAAGTATATTCATCTGCATAGGAGCATGTAATGCTGTAGAGATAACTATGCATACTGCTAATAGTTACATTTTTATGATGTTTTCATATGTTGGGGTTACACTATGGGTCTATATCAGCAGTTTAGTTATACAATTGGGGCAGCAGGTAAACGATACATAATTCAAACTTTTGAGAGGACTGATCTTTCCAACCCAATGGAATGTTGAAAAGGAATTATGTAAATAGGCTCAAGACACTGTCTATTCACTAACAAGGCAACATTCTGAAAGCAGGAGAGAATGTGATGGAAATGGAATATTTTTTTCCATTTATTGGAAAAAGCCAATAAATGAAGATAATCCAGACCTCCCATAAATACATATTGTTCTACCTAAGATCTGTATGCAAAAAATAATTGGGCAATGGCTTGGAATATTGGCACTTGCTCCTTGCTGAACTTATTCCTTATTCCTTCCTGGTCACAGATAAGAGCTATTATGCTATTATTATGCTATTAATAAAGGCCTGGAAGAGAGTTAGTTTGGTGTATTGGTTAAAGTATTAGGCTAGAAACTATGCAGTTATAGTTCTGCCTTTTACATGAAGCCAGCTTGATGACCTTGGGCCAGTCACTTTCTCTCAGCCCTAAGAAGGAGGCAATGGCAAATCACTCCTGAAAAATCATGCCAAGAAAACTTGTCAAGATATCTTGGAATCCTAGTGGACAATCATTTAAATGTGTGCTGCAGCTGCCAAAAAGCCAGCACAGTTCTAGGCTGCATAAACAGAAGAATAGAATCAAGATCACATGAAGTGTTAATACCACTTTATAATGCCTTGGTAAGGCCACACTTGGAATACCAGTTTTGGTCACCACAATGTAAGAAAAGACTCTAAAAGGAGTGCAGAGAAGAGCAACAAAGATGATTAGGAGACTGGAGGCTAAAACATATAAAGAATGGTTGCTGGAACTGGATATGTCTAGTTTAATGAAAAGAAGGACTAGGGGAGACATGATAGTAGTGTTCCGATATCTCAGGGGCTACCATAAAGAAGAGGGAGTCAAGCTATTCTCCAAAGCACCTGAGGGCAGGACAAGAAGAAATGGGTGGAAACTAATCAAGGAGATAACCAACCTAGAACTAAAGAGAAATTTCCTGACTGTTAAAACAATTAATCAGTGGAACAACTTGCCTCCAGAGGTTGTGAATGCTCCAACACTGGAAGATTTTAAGAAGAGATTGGATAACCATTTATCTGAAGTGGTGTAGGGAGTTGGACTAGATTAGAAGACCTCCAAGGTCCTTTCCAATTCTATTCTATTCTATTCTATTCTATTCTATTCTATTCTATTCTATTCTATTCTATTCTATTCTATTCTATTCTATTCTATTCTTCTATTCTATTCTATTCTATTCTACTCTACTCTACTCTACTCTACTCTACTCTACAACTTATATAGAGAGAAAAGAATCATAAGAGTCATCATTTGTAACATAAATACTTGCCAGTCGGGTATTCAGTTGTGTTTGATAATTGACAATGTAGAAGATTTTTGCATTTGAAGCTTATTAAAATTAACATTACCACCAGAAAAGCATGTTAATTTTTAACTTGAGGAAAAAACTCACATTCAGATTGTGAGCTCAGTGTTTCTCGTTCTCATTGAATAAAACAGCAAATTTATTTCATTTTCTTGCAAACATTAATTTCTCAATCATAATTTGATTAATTTGGGTTCTGAACAATAGGTGAAGAAAGGAAGCATAGACAAAACAGAATGAACAAACAAATAATAATATGATAGCATGCATAATCTAAGCTTGCTCTTCACACATTTCTTTTCCTGACAACTTGTTAAAAGTTGGCAAAAGAGGTGCTGTTGAAGGACTCTTGTTATTCGGTGCTAATTAGAGTGAAGTTAAGCATTTTTTTTCTTAAAAAAACCTGTGCAGAAGAGCTAGATTTTTGAACCACATTTTTTTTTAAAAAAAGCATTCCATCTCCCAGCTTGGAAGTTGAAGACTGAGGATATGGAAAAGCAATGGAAATCAGAGACAGTTTGAGGTTCATTTGAGCAGACTCACTCACTCATCAAAAGAGTTTAGAAGAGTATTATTTGTTGGGGGGGGGCAAGGTGGCCTAGTGTTTTAGATGCCAGTTGTTGATCAGAAGGTTGGCAGTTCAAGACCCAAGAACCACATGATGAGGTAAGCTCCTATTCTTGCCCCTGCCAACTTAGCAGTTCAAAAGCATGCAAATGCAAGTAAATGCAAGTGGAAAGATAACAGATTTTTTTTACTACTGGTTCTGTGGGCATGATTTGGTGGGCTTGGTGTGGCTTGGTGGGCATGGCAGGGGAAGGATACTGTAAAATCTCCATTCCCACCCCACTCCTGGGGGAAGGTTACTGCAAAATCCCATTCCCTCCCCACCCCACTAACCTGCTTTCCAGCTCCGATCTCCTGTGCAGGGCAACAAAAGAAGACCCAGCCGATCAGCTGGGACTCAGGAGGCAGAGAATAGATGGGGGTGGGGCCAGCCAGAGGTGGTATCTGCTGGTTCTCCAAACTACTCAAAATTTCTGCTACCGGTTCTCCAGAACTGGTCAGAACCTGCTGAATACCACCTCTGGAATGGAAGCATTTGTGTATGATGTAAGTAAGTGAACCAGCAGGTGAACCAGAGTGTCTTGTTTGTACCATGAGAAAGGGGGAAACACTCATTTGGACGTAGACTGGAATGAGGTCAACTTTCCAGCAGCCTAGGGATGTAAGGATGACATCATGTGTTTCTGGTCTCTCCAAATGATAGATGCACCATCATGAAAGGGTAAGCAGGAAATGTAGATCAGCTGTCAAATCTACAAATGATGCTACATGTTTATGGAACTAGCTGAACAGATAGGCTTAAATGCAAATAATGTTTTATTTCATGTCACAAATTCAATGCAAGCTCTTCTATTTAATGTTGCATCTCAATATTATGGGGGTACAAAGCAGCTTCATCAGGTTGATTCAGATATTTGAGCTGATTTGAAGGCTTGATTTGGAAGATGTCCTAATTTGAATCAAATCACCAGACTACATAATTTGATAGATAAATTTGACAAAGCAGTTCAGTGATAAAATTCAATTGAAATAGTCAATCTGATTTGGAAATTAAACTAAAATTAATTTCCAATTAAACTATGTTGATTTAAACCTTGCAGTCCAAAGTTGTAACCATTGGATGTAATATATAAACCACATACAGCAAAATGAGGGGCAGTTAAACACACAGAACAATGCCTTTTATTGTCTAACTGAACTTACTTTATTATAAACTGAGATTTGACAGCTGAGCAACCAAAAGAGGCAGATTTCTTTCAGGGAAGGTCACAATCACCAGAAGAAGAAACCAACTCGTGGTATCCCATGATATCTATTGATAAACTTCCAGTCTGTCAGTGAATTGCCTGTGAATTAATGAACCTAATTATTTTTACAATTGACACATGTTCCTTAAAGAACATTGCTCCTTAGTTTAAGAAAGGTATGAGAAGAATAAACTCATAAGCACATTTTACAAACCACAAGGTCAAAAGCAAGTTTTCTTGAGTCTACCCAGTAACCAAGCAACATGTATACAGAGCAGTTAATTAGGTCTGGGTCCTAGTGACCTTTGATACTCTAAAAGAACCAAAAAAGAGCACCAGGACTGGCCATGTTTCATGGTCAGGGAGTGAAAAGAAATGGTGTCTTTTAGAGGCCAACAAGGTTGACTGACACACTATTACAAGGCCACAGCCACACCACACTGTGGTGTTTTACTCATACAATTACAGTGTAGTCCCTTGTTATGTATTTTCCTGAAGCTTTTTTACTGCGTGAGCACATGCCTCCCAAATCATCACAACTGTGAAGTTTTAACAACTTTCAGGTAGTGTAATAACAGTTCATTCCAAAAAGATAATTTTATGAAGCATTTGTTGTTTATGTACTTGTTGACTTTCTCTATTTAGATGTTGCTATGTGTGTCTTCTTATTGTTAAAAGAGGGATTATTTACCGAAGATCTTTGGTTTTTTAAGTGTGTTAAAGTTCAACAAGTTTTCTGCTGGCAGCCAACAATTTATAAAGGAACAGAGAATTCACACTTATTGAATATTGCAGTCTCGCAGTGTTTTCTCTCTCTTTTTCTCTCAATTCAGCCTATCTCACAGCTTGCAGCTGTGAGGATCAAATAGAGATGCAGGCAGCATCTTAAGTGCCTAGAAAGGCAGGATATAAAGGTAATAATAGCAATAGCACTTAGACTTATATACCACTTCATAGTGCTTTACAGCCCTCTCTAAGCGGTTTTCAGAGTCAGCCTATTGCCCCCAACAATTTGGGCCCTCGTGTTATTGAACATGGAAGGATGGAAGGCTGAATCAACCTTGAGCCTGGTGAGATTTGAACTGCCAAATTGCAATCAGCTGGCAGTCAGCAGAAGTGGCCCGCAGTACTGCACTCTAACCACTGCACCACCACAGCTCATAATAAATAGAGAAATTGGGTAGTCCTCTACTTGCAACTACAATTGAGCCTAAAATTTGTGTTGCTAAGTGAGACACTTGTTACGTGAGTTTTGCTCCATTTTATGACTTTTCTGGCCACATTTGTTAAGTGGATCACTGCGGTTATAAAATTAACAACGTGGTTGTTAAGTGAATCTGATTTTCACATTGATTTTGCTTGTCAGAAGGTTGCAAAAGGGGATCATACGACCACCGGGACATTGCTACCATCATAAATAGGAGTCAATTGCTAAGTGTCTGAATTTTGATCACATGACCATGGGAATGCAACAATGGTCATAAGTGTGAAAAATGGTCATAAGTCACTTTTTTCAGTGACATTGAAACTTTGAATGGTCATTAAATGAACTGTGGTAAGTCAAGGACTACCTGTAAATCAACTACTGTTCTTTCAGGCTATGCTGTTTCCTTCTCCTCCTCCTCTCCCTCATCGTCCTCCTTTAGGTAATGTGTAAATCTCCTCTGTCTCCCTCAATTTCTAGCTTCTAAACCATAGGTGTCAAGCTCGATTGCATCATGCGATGTATTGCAACATTTTTTGCCTATGTGGAGGTGGGGTGGGCATGGCCTGCGCAGAACACATCTGCCCCACAGGCCACCAGTTCGACAGGCCTGCTTAAACTATAAGGAGCCATTGAGGTTGAAACAAAACAAGTTTCCCTTTTGATATATTTGGCACTGGAAAGTTGGCATGCTTGGTTTTGCTCTCTTCCTCTTGCAAGATGTATGTTAACTATAGTTTGTATGCAATACATCCCAAAGCAACATGATCTTCAGCTCCATAAGGAGAGTGCCTGAAGATAATTCTGCTCACTTACACTTCAGTTTTCTGTTTATGGGATTTCTTATTGTTGTAATTATAACCTTTAATAAAAGTGTTGTTAAAAAAGGGAATTCCTTTTTTTAAAATATTTTTTTTTATTTTTAAAAAACAAACATACACATACAAAAGATATAAACATAAAACCATCTTCCATTTTATATACATACAGTGTGACAGTTGGTTATGTATCTTTTGTGCGATCCTTTTGTAGTCATTTACTCACAATTTATATCAGTCTTCATATTGTCAAACTAACATATGCTTATATATTTATCAGTTATTAATCATAGATGACTAAACTATTTATTCCATCATTTTTTACAAGATGTTCCAAGTTTTGTCTTGAAATCTGTGTTATACTTTAAACCAGTGGTTATATATATCTATATTATGTTTTATATCAATCTATTAAATTTCTATCACAAAATTATCTAGTCTATTACATTACCATGCCTTTTTATCCAACCATTGATAAAACAAATCCCATATCATATAAAATTGCTTGTCTTCTTGTTCTCTAATTTCAAATGTCAGTTTACTCGTTTCAGCACAGTCCATAATTTTTTTGATAACTTCCTCCTGCATAGGTATTTTGTCATTTTTCCAGTTCTTCGCAAATACAATTCTAGCCGCTGTTAAAACATTTACAATCAGATATTTCAGTTCTATATTGTATATGTCTGGTATGACTCCCAATAAAAAGATCTCTGGTTTAAAGTCTATATGTTGTTTTATCATTTTTTCCAAGCATGTGTGGATTTTAGTCCAATGTTTCTTTGCATCTGAACATGTCCACCACATATGGTAATATGAACCAGGTATCTGATGACATTTCCAGCATTTATCCAATTTGTTCTTAAACATTCTCACAAGTCTCGTCGGGGGAAGGTGCCACCTGTAAAACATCTTATACACATTTTCTTTATATGCAGTTGACATTGTCATTTTATAATTTTGAGACCACAATTTTTGCCATTTTTCTAAATCAATCCCATATCAAAATTTTTTCCAAGCAATCATCGTTTCTTTAACTTGTTCCTCCTCCAATTTAAATTCTAATAGATATCCATAAAGTTTTTAAATTACCTTTTCCTCAGTAACCATCAAAATTTTATCTAAATCAGTCAACTTATCATAGATACCTTCTATTTTAACATCTTTATCAAATCTAGATTGTATTTGCAAATATGAAAACCAATTCATTTTTACACCTTGTTCTTCCAACGCTTGCATAGATTTAAGTTCACCCTTTTCATTCAATATCTCCCCATATCTAACTGTTTGTTCCTTTTTATATATTATTGGATAAGAAAAAGCTTCAATAGTTGATATCCATGTTGGAATTTTAAAGTAATATTGTCTTTTTATCTTCTCCCAGTTCAAAAACAATGCCTCACGAATGTAATGTCTTCTGAAATACCCCTGCGTTTTAGTTCCCTTATACCAGAGAAAGGCATGCCATCCCAGCAGCAAGTCATGACCTTCTAAAGTAAATAATCTACTGTTCATTAGTGTTATCCATTCCTTTACCCACATCAAACTTGTCTCCTGGTAATATAGCTCCCAATTAGGCAAGGCAAACCCTCCTCTTATTCTTGCATCTTGTAACAGTTTTAATTTTATTCTTGCTTTTTTACCCTGCCAAATATATTTCAACACAATTCTATTTAAATCTTCGAAAAACTCTTTCCCTAATCGAATAGGAATTGTCTGGAATAAATATAAAACTATAGGCAATATATTCATCTTAATTGTGAATATTCTCCCAATCAATGATAGTTGTGGTTTTTCCCATTTCACCAAATATGTTGCAATCTGCTGTTTGAGTTTAACATAGTTATTTTCCTTCAGGGTACTATATCTTGGTGTAATATGAATCCCCAAATATTTAACCTTGTTCGTGACCTGTATTTTTAAAATTTCTTCCAACTCTTTCTTTCATCTTGCTAACATATTCTTTGTTAATATCTTTGTTTTGTCTTTATTTATTCTCAAACCTGCTACTTTTCCATGTTCTTTTAATTTTTCTATTAATTTGGGTGCTGTTTCCAATGGGTCTTCTAATATAAATACCAGGTCATCTGCAAAAACTTGCAATTTATACTCCTCCTTTTTAATTTTCATTCCTTTTATTTCTTTTTCTTCTCTGATATTCCTGTTCAACACTTCCAATGTTAACACAAACAGCAGAGGCGACATTGGACAGCTTTGCCTTGTCCCTTTTCTTGTATCTATGGATTCTGTTAATTCTACATTCACCATCACCTTTGCAGTTTGTTCATGATATATTGTTTCAATGGCTTGGATAAATTTCTTACCAAAGCTCATTTGTATCAATTGCAGTAAAATAAATTGCCAACTCACATTGTCAAAGGCTTTTTGAGCATCTAGAAACATCAAGGCCATTTGCTTCTCAGGGTGTGCTTCATAATATTCCAGAGTATCCAAAATGATTCTCACATTGTCTTTGATTTGTCTCTTTGGCAGAAATCCATTTTGATCAGTATGAATAAAATTATTTTAGTATCTTTTTAGTCTTTCTGCCAAAATTGAAGCAAAGATTTTATAGTCTGAGTTCAATAAAGATACATGTCTATAATTTTTAGCTTGCTGCAGGTCTGTACCTTCCTTCGGTATAAGTGTAATGTACACTTCTGACCATGTTTTTGGTATTCTTTTCTTTAACATAACTTCATTCGTAACTTCTAAGAGATGAAAATTCAATATTTCCTGAAAAGTCTTGTAGAATTCCGTTGGCAAACCATCTGGACCTGGTGCTTTCCTAGCATTCTGTTTTTTTAAGGCTTCTGTTAATTCCATCATTGTTATACTTCCTTCTAACATTGTTTCAATGTTTTTGGGTATCTGAAGTAGGTTCGCTTTCTGAAGATATTGTTTAGCTTTTTCTTCTTGAATATTCTATTGAAAGTACAGTTTTCCGTAGTAGCCTTGTATAATTTTTTTCTTCTCCTCATTTCCATAGCAAACCTGTCCTTCTTTATTTATCAATTGACTAATTCTTCTTGCTTCTCTTTCCTTTCTCAGTTTATAAGCTAGCCATCTGCCTGGTTTATTTGCATCTTCAAAGTAATTCTGTTTAGCATTTTTTATTTTTTGTGCTAATTCCTCTTTTCCATTAATCCCATTTTATGTTTAATTATATCTATTTTATTTTTAATGTCTTTTTTTGTGGGGACATCTGTAAATCTTTTTCCAGTCTTTTATAGTCATCCTCTAATGTCTTAAATGTCTTTTTCTGTTTTATATTTTCTTCTCCTAGTATAATCTATTATCAAGCCTCTTGTATAGGCCTTCATCGTATCCCAGAGATTCTGTAAAGATGTATCCTTTTTTCTATTTTCTTTGAAGAAGAAGACAAGTTCTTTCTCTATTTTCTGTTTAAAGTCTTTTTCTTTCAATTTCCTATTATTTAAAGTCCATCTAGATCTCCTCTTGTGTCCTTTCCAAATAACTGATACTGGATTATGATCTGCCTAGGTGCTTATTTCTATTTCAATCTGTCATACATTAGTCAATAATTCTGCTGACATCCATATCATATCTATTCTAGACCAGGATGTGTGTCTGTTTGAATAAAAAGTATATTGCTTACTTTCCGCATTTCTCTCTCTCTCCATGCGTCTTTTAAATTAAATTCTTCTGTTATTCGAAGGAAGGATTTTGGTAGTATCCTTCTAACTTTCTTTGTTGTTTTTTGTATTTTATAGTCCAACTGGTCATTAATTATTCCATTGAAATTTCCCATCATGCAAATATTAATATAGTCCAATTCAATTATTTTTGTATGTAATTTCCTATAGAATTCTTCATTCGGGGCATAAATTGCAATTAAAAGTGTTTTAGCACTGTTATCCATTATTTCCACCATTAAAATCCTTCCATCATCATCTGTATAAATTAGTTCTGCCAAAATTGTTTCTTTAATATATAATACCGTATCTCTTTTTTAAGATTTTGCCAGTGATGTAAATAATTTCCCTAACTTTCCTTGTTTTAGTATATATTCATGTTGCTTTTTAATATGTACCTCTTGTAAGCAAATTATATCAAATTTTAATTTATCTAATTTGTGAAATACTTTCCTTCTTTTAACAGCCAAATTAAGTCCATTTATGTTAATCAAAATCAATTTTCGTTCATCCATATTAAGCTTTATAAGAGGGTTTTATTGCTCTAGTAGATCTCAATTCTCATTGTTCTCTGGGTTCACCACCTACCTCACCTTCTTTTTCTTTTTGAATTACTGCTATACACTCCTCTTGGAATTCAGTTAGTGACTCTTCCTTTCTTCTTCCTCCTTTTCTCTAAAGTATTCTAAGTAGAATAACTCAGCTTTTCCAACTGTGTCAATTCTGTGTCTTTGTTCCTGCCAAGTGAACAAAAGGCCTTCTGGCATCAGCCATCTCTAGTTTACTCCTCTTTTAAGTAGTTCTTTAGTCAAGAATAAATATTATCTTCTCATCTCTCTTACTCTTCTTGGTATCTGTTTCGGCACCACAATTTCTTTATCTTTATATTTTAGTGTTTTCTCTCTCACCACCTGGAGTATCTGAGTCTTAATAATCTTCTTAGTAAATCTAATGTGAACTTCTCTTGGTAATCTATTCCTCATTGGATATCTTGTGTAGATATGAAACACTTCGTCCATCCCATCCATCATCTTTTCTTTAGTTATTTCCAGTACTTCTGCCAATATTTCCGCCATTATTTCAGAAAGGTTTTCACCTTTCCCTTCTTCTATATTTTGAAATCTTAAATAAAATTCTGATTTATCTATTTCCCATCCTAATGATTCACTCCTGCTCTTCTCGACATCACTCAAATGAATACCAATATCTCCAATTTTCTTACCTCTTTGTATATCTTCTTCTTCAATTTTTTTGAATCTGTCTTCATATTTCATCATCATTTGTTGGATATTTTCAACTTTTTCATCTGTCTTTTCAATTTTTTGTTCAATTTTCTGAATTCCTTGCATAATCACCTGTAGTGTCACTTCCTTCTCTTTCTCTTTCTCTTTTTCCTGTTGTAATATTGTCTGTATAGATCATTGTCCTCCAGATGATGAGGAGGTTGGTATCGAAGAAGCTGGGGTTGTTGTCTTTCTACTCATCTTGTAGTGCTTATCTGTAGCGAAAGAGAGAGAGAAAAGAGAAAAGAAAAAAAAAGAGGAAAAAAGAAAAAGAAAAAAAGAAGGCAAACAATTGCCACTCCAAAGGAAACAAGGAAAAAGAAAATCTTCAGGCACTTGTATACCTTAATCCAATTAGTTGCAATGGTAGATGTGAAAAAGAAAAAAGAAAAAGGGAAAAAAGAAAAAAAATCTATATGTTCCTCTTAATAAACAAAAAGAAAACCAAAATAAAACATTTACATTCTAGTTCCTGGTTTAAAAAAATCAAAATCCAATTTAAGGGGAGAAAAAAAAGGCCCAACTGGGGGAGGGGTAGAAAGGGAGGCAAGAGGTAAAAAGCAATTCTAATATAAAACAAACCTCTGCCGCTAAATATCCAAGGCTCTTTGATAAATCAGCTCAGAATTTTTCAAGGTCACTTCAATCTTCTTTCTTTCAACTTCAGCTCCAGATTCCAGCTATCTTTCCACAAATGAGCACCTGAATAAACAAACCGCCATACTCATCTCTATCTTTTCCAAAACAAAGCTTGGAGTCCTTGACTGTAACATAAGCTCATAGGAAAAAAAAAAAAGAAAGAAAGAATGTATCCAAGCCTCTGGGCAGCAGTGCTACTTATTTTCCTTCACTTTCACTTCCCCCGCCTCAATCTACAACCAGGAACTGAAAAAAAAAAGTAAAATCTTTTCCCTTTTTTTTAAAAAAGGAGAAAAATAAATCTTAACCAAGCAGAAGAATCCTAATCAAAAAGAGAGAGCGAAATACAAACAAAAATAAAAAGATTAAAAAGTACCAGTCCAGCTTAAAGTTAAACAGCTTTGCCAAACTCAAAGTTACAATAAAAAGGGAAAAAAGAAAAAAAAACTTTCACTTTAATAGTTAATCACGCCGCTTAAATTCTTTTCTCTTCACTTTTAGTCCACTTTCATTTTTTAGGGTGTTCTCTCCAAAAAATAATGAGTAAAAGTTCATCTCACCAAACTGACACACTTTCTTTCCGATCTCTTCCGTTCTGGAACTGTCCCAGCTTCAGCAGCTTGGAAGGCTGCCTCTCTGCTGCCAGCGAAAAGGGCTTTTCCTGGATCAACCAGGGACTTTGCAATGTCCCTGGGATCAGCAGGATGTGCACTTATCGATCACCATCTCTATGGGACGGTTTAGGTCCGTCAGGACAATCCAGCGGCTGGGATATCGATGGTGATCTTGGAGATTCAAGATCGCCCGTCGTACCACCGCGACACCAGCTCCGTCCTCTCACCTCCTAATGATGGTGATCATAACATTTCTAGCAGTAATTGTTTGGGTTGTTCATAAGTTATATGGCTTTATATGACATATAGGGCATTTCAGGAGTGGGATTCAAAGTTTTTAACAACTGGTTCTGTGGGCGTGGCTTAGTTGGTGGGCATGGTTTGGTGGTCATGTGACTGGCTGGGTGTGGCCAACTCAACATCACTCACATTAAGGCACGCATCTCCTCGCTCGGCCTCTCATGACTGTGGGGATGCTGTAACAGTTGTAAGTGTGAAAAATGGTCATAAGTCACTTTTTTCCATGCCATTGTAACTTTGAATGGTCACTCCACACAAGCAAAGTACTAGCAAAGGAGGGGAAAAAACTCCAGAGACGTTCCTGAGACAGGAAGTCTAGTCCTGCCAAGAATGTAATAAGGGTTAACGGAGAGGCAGTTTCTGTAAGCAACACCAGAATGCTTCCTTCCTGCCTTCCTTACAGGATTAGGCCAGTAATTTCTTCTAACAACTGGTTCTCCGAACTGCTTAGAATGTTAACAACAGGTTCTAGAGAATAGGTGCGAACCTGTAGAATCCCACCCCTGGGGCATTTTATAGAAACACAAAACGGGAGAGTGCCCTAAGCAGAGGAGAAGGTTGCTTGCCTTCATCCTTCTGCTTCTGAAAGGACATCCTATATTTGTCCCTGGCTGACAGTGACTTTGGGTGGGCAGGCCTTCTGCTGGGCCAGCACAGTCACTAGACAGATTGGGCCAAGGGGTAGACTGGATAACAGAATAACAATACCATTTCAGGCAAATCATTGTCCAATCTCTTCTTGAAAACTTCCAGTGTTGGAGCGTTCACAACTTCTGGAGGCCAGAGTTTCCACTGATTAATTGTTCTAACTGTCAGTTAATTTCTCCTTAGTTCTAGGTTGCTTCTCTCCTTGATTAGTTTCCATCCATTCCTTCTTGTTCTGCCTTCTGGTGCTTTGAAGAATACCTTGACTCTCTCTCTGTGGCAGCCCCTGAGATATCGGAACACTGCTGTCATGTCACCCCTAATTCTTCTGTTTCTGGATTGGCCCTGGATTGGACTAAGGGATAGACTGGTATACAGGACTTGACTACAGGGTTGTGCTGGTCTTTGACAGTCAATAAATATTTTAGATTTGATTTGATTACTATGGGTGTGCCATCTTGCATATTTAACATTAATATCTCCTATCTCTAGTTGAGATATTTTCATTCTGTTTACATGTTCTACATTTGTAAGCAGTTTCAAGTCAGTGAGGTATACGAGCATAATATAATTAATGAAAGGATAAATAAATATGAACGAATAAAGAGAACCAATCTGGGACTGTGGAGATGTGAGGAGGAGGAGGCTGGAATTCCGACACACACATTTTTAAATCAGCCCAAGTTTTAATAAAGAGAACCCTTATCTCAGATGAGTCCATAGCTTCAAGCTTGAGTGGATACAGGGTGGGTTTTATAAAAACCATTCAGGCTGGGGAAACAAGGACTGGCTTAAACCAAAGGCCAGATGCTTTCCTTCAAAACCAGAACTCCTATTGAAACTATCAAATGCTCAATGTGTTTTGGATAAACTTTTCTTAGAGGTAAAAAATATAAGTGGGTAGAATATTACAATGGGGTATCATGATCGCTACCTCAGGCAATGAAGGGAGCAGATGAAAGGGAAGAATAAAAGAAAGATGAGAGAAGAAAAATAAAGAAAAGACATGTCTTCAGTTTGTATTTCATGTAAACTTAGACCTGAGTGCAGTTATACAATCAGCCTGCATTCTTCTGAATTCCACATCATAGTATTGCTGAACTACAGAAATGAATATAAAATACTCTGTAAGGGCAGTTGGGTGGAAAAATGCATTTATTGAGCAAACATTACAAAAGAAAATTCCTGTTTCAAATACTAATAGTACTTAAAATGCATTTTAAGTGCAGTAGAAAACAGGAGAGCAAAACTAAAATTGTCATTTTCATGCAATATTTTTTCATCTTCTTGGAAACAGATATAGAAACGGGATGAAATAAACTTACCTGTTTCTCAAGAGAAACCACAAGCCACTTGATTTCCCATTTTGTAAATAAAATCAAAAGTGTAACGGAGAAATGGCCAGATTACATCTCAGTAAGCAGTATTTGCAAATTACTGTCAAATTGTTTCTCTTATTCTTTTATTTTTCTTATATGTACCCATTTCATGTATTCACAACTATGTATACACTTATACTTATTATCTTGTAAACAATTGGCAAATCAAATAAATAAAATAAATAAAAATAAATAAATACTGTCAGTATTAGCAAATCACTGCCAGAGCCAGAAGCTGATCTGTGTAACTGTATTTTTAATTACTTTATATTAGTTATAATTTCAATCTTAAAACTTTATAGTGCAGTGCTATTTTATTACATCTAGAGTCTTTCAAGCATTGAGGCATAGATACATAGATAAAATAAAATGGTCGAGGTGTTTAGATGTTAAAACTCCCTGGCTCGCCAATAGATGATCCATATCTTTATCAGCTGTCTGATTAGTTGAAATTCAACAGGTGCATCATTTCCCCCGATATTCAGTACTAGGCTGCTTCCATCTCTTGTGTGACAAGGCACAGATCCTGTGTTAGGAAGGGGAGGCGGAGAATCCTGGCAGATTTACAGGATGCTATACATGTTCGAGGCTTGCAAAAGGATGACAGAATAGCAGTTTGCTTGTCCAGGCAGCAAGAGATTTGGCTGAGAACTGAAAGGTAGAAGGTTGTTTAACAGAGCCTCCATTGTGCAACTGCTGTCCAAGATATTGTGCAATACACTGCATAATGATGACAACTGGCCAGTTGTAGCTTCCATAATAAGCTCTGCAGGTTGAGTCTCTTGTGCAATTATATCACACATTCTATAATCCTCTCCATTGGTAGTGCCCTGCCATGCATATAAATTTCTATTGACTCAGAATAATAGGTTAGGGTGTGTGTGTTTTTTTTTTCTTCCTCCTACTGGGTTTAATCAATTTGATCAGAGCTACACTCATTTTCCTTCCCCTCCCCATTGGATTTCGTTTTTTCTTTCTTTCCATGTGATACAGATGAAGTGGGAAGGGGGAACCTTTTGAGAAGTTGGTGGCACAGAATTAAGCTTAATTTTGAATTCAGTTCCTTGAAGAATAAAATGCAATACGGTGAATGCCATCTCCAATTTTGAGATGGAGGGTTGAAAAAGGGGAGGAAACATAAGATTTAGAAAGCCAAGTTAGGGATGTTTGTTTTCTCAATGAACATTTTTATCATTCTTTCTAGTCTTATCAACTGTAAGTGTTACTGCTCCCAATCTCTAGCAAGCATTCCTATGAATCAGTCCCTTCAAACATGATCTAATTTTCATAAACATGTAAATGAGTTCATAAGATTGTTGTACTTCAGTGTACACATGAAGAACCTTGAACATTATATGCTTATATAATTTAATTGTTTGGTATTTTATATAATTATATAAAGTTTGGTTAACTTTTAAATTACAACTAGGGTTGGGGTACATATAAAATAAAATTGCATATACATTCTTTCCATAGCAGGTAGAATACTTTTAAAGCAGAAGTGGTATGTTTATTTACACCTAACTACACTTATTGTATGTTGTTGTACAATAACAACAGTGCATGTCATGCTACAGGATAAGTAAAGAAATCATATAACAATCAAATATTGCATTGAGAATCTGGACACAGCACTACCATGGTTTAAACTAATATAATTCCTGCAATTATATTAGTTTAAGCCACATTCCTTATGCAATTATAATTCCTTATATTATGAAAACAACTCTGTTAATAAAGGTCTTGTTGGACTCTTTAGATATTGTCAATATGATTTTGGGACAGTGCAACCATCATAAATACATGCCAGCTGTCGCATACTGAAATTTTGATCACACAATCATGGGGATACTGTGATAAAAGCAAGTCATGTCTGTTAGGGATATACACCCTAGCACAGGGGTGGGCAAACTATGGCCCATGGGCCACATCCGGCCCGTTGGTCTGTCCAATCCGGCCCGCCCCCGAAAAAAAATCGCTGGGCGTGGCGTATTGCCCTGCGCCGCGTGGCCCCCAAAGCTGCAAAACAGTGCGGAGCGCTCTCAGGGTAGGAAAGGCCTCTTTGCAAAGGCCTCGGCTGGGAGTTCGAAATCACCTTGAGTGCGACCTCTCCGAAGGTGAGTCCCCGCCGATCCCCCTTTTTTTCCGGGGCTTCCAGGCTTAAACTTTGCAAAGGCAAAGTTTGTAGGCGGAGCGTCTTCCGGCCGAGGAGCGGGAAGGGTTCCACCCGGCGGGCGGGCGGGCTGCTTGGAGCGGGCTGCTTGAAGCCACCTAAAGCTAGGCCGCTGCTGGTGGAGCCTTGCCCTGCCTTGGTGCCCTGTTTCCCGGCTCGGCGGTCCTGCTCGGGCGGCACTTTAAAAGCCTGCTCCCAGCACCCAAGCAACTTCCCAGCAACTTGCAGCTTCCTTTTTCCTCGCGGGCGCTCGCGCCTGGCCCCGAGCCGCGCGGCGGAGGGGAAACCCGGAGCACCGCCGGGTCACCTCCTCCAAGCAGCCCGCCCGCCAGGCGGAACCCTTCCCGCTCCTTGGCAGGAAGACGTTCCCGCCTACAAACTTTGCCTGTGCAAAGTTTAAGCCTGGAAGCCTCGGAAACCCGAGCAACTTCCCAGCAACTTTTGGCTTCCTTTTAACTCACGGGCGCTCGCGCCTGGCCCCGAACCGCACGGCGGAGGGGAAGCCCGGCGGGCTGCTTGGAGGAGGTGACCCGGCGGTGCTCCGGCAGCAGCAACAGGCAGTTCCGCCCGGGCTCCACTCAGGTGTCCGGCTGGGGCTGTCAGGAGTTGCTACCGCCGGCGCAGTTCCACGCGGCTCCAGTCCCGCATTGCCTTGGGAAGGAAAAGGCAAAACCAGGAGCCGCTGAGCCTGAGCCTCCTGTGCCGCTGCTGCCGTTGCAAAGCACCGCCGTGGCTCTTCCTTTTTGCCTTTCCCTTCCCAAGGCAACGCGGGACTGGAGCCGCGCGGAGCCGCGCCGGCGGTAGCAACTCCTGACTCAGGGGCCTCCGAGGGGGGGAAGGAGGAGAAGGGGGGAAAGGGTGGGGGCGATTCCCAAAAATCTTGTGCTGACCCGGCCCGTCTGTCAAATTTTAAAAGTCAATGCGGCCCCCGAGCCAAAAAGTTTGCCCACCCCTGCCCTAGCAGAACCTGCACGGCAGTCAGGCAGGCAGGCAAATATGTGAGATAAACGTTGTTGTAGTTTACACTCAGTAAAACAGATACAATGTGCTAGTTAAATAGTTTATTCCAGTAAGATTTATAGCATAGTCAAACAGTCCATATATCATACACTAGTTCAGTCCGTCCGGGGATTAATCAGTTGCAAAGTCCAGTGTCGAAAAAGAGGTCATTAAACTTACAATATCAGTCCAGTATTATATCTCTTCGCAGTAGAGATATGAAGAAGTCAAACCTCTTTTCTTCCTTCAGCAACAGCAAAGAACATGCAGTTAACAATCCATCATCGTCAGCAAGCAATCCAGTAAGCCAGCAAGCAATCAAGTTCTCTTGCTCCCTCTTATGGCAATTTACAGCCGCACCCAAAATTACATGCTTTGCAGTTAAAGTGACACACACTTAAACTCACTATCATAGTCTATGTATATTATTTTACCCAAACTACGTTAGGTAACCTATGTTATTCCTAACAATGTCACTTTTTCGACAATGCTATTGTAGCAGTCACTAAACAAAAGGTTGTAAGTCGAGGACTATCTGTAGGTTAATGATCAAAGGTAATTGTCCCACCTGACGGCAGGACAAGAAGCAATGGATGAAAACTAATTAAGGAGAGAAGCAACCTAGAACTTTCCTGACATTTAGAACAACTTGCCTATAGAAGTTGTGGGTGCTCCAACACTGGAGGTTTTTAAGAAGAGGTTGAACAACCATTTGTTTGAAATGGAATAGGTTTCATACCTGAGCAGGGGGTTGGACTACAAGACCTCTAAGGTCCCTTCCAACTCCGTTATTCTACCTTACCCTACCCTACCCTACTCTACTCTACTCTACTTTATTAAATGAGTGAAATCAAGATAAACAGATATGTTAGAGGTTGGGTCATTGTTTGTGATACATGGTGATGTACAACTAAAGAGCTCATTACAGTTGCAATCACACTTGAGACTGTTTAAATGACAAACATGCTTAGAATAAATATATGCTTTGTCTATGTGTGTGTGAGTACATGTAAAGGAAAAAGGTCAGTCTCCATGCTTTTTGTTCAAACTTTGTTTACATGCAGAGAAGCTGTGTATTTTGTGGCTTTTAGCAGATGTTCCTCAGTTAATTGGGGAGCTTACTACTAGAGTCCAACTGCAAGCCTCTTCCTACATACCTCCATCTGTTGGTCTTGAGAGTGAAGGCCAACCCCTCTCTTTGATTCATTGTCACGTAAACAAACTTGCTGAACAGAGCAAAAATAAAAATAAAAATAAATCAGCACCCAAGTTGTTCCAAATCACAAGATCCAGCCTTCAGCTACTTAGCCAGCCAGTCTTGAAATTTAATAAAGGGGCTCTTACTTCCAGACAACCTGTCTCACTGGGGTAGCTTCTTCCTATGTTGGCTAGGCAAAAAACAATATTCTATAAAATGCAAAATGAAAATAAGTCTCCATGCAGAAGCTACTCTGAAGTGAGTAGAACATGTTTCCAAGAAGATTTACAGCAGATTTTTAATGAAGCTACAAATGCTGACACACAACTTGACAGTGGGTAAAGTGATTTATTGCTTTTTAAAAAGGTGTTATTAGGCAGTCCAATCAGAAAGAGAGGGAGAGAAGAAATCCAACTCTGTGGATCAAGATAGCAAGATAAAATATATAAATTCATAAACAGAAACAGAGAGAAGCCACAGCAATACATCTAGGAATCTCCAAGAGACATATACATTGACTAAATGTATGTAAGTGAAAAAGGGAATATGTAAAAGCCACTGCCTGATTCAATTTATTGTTTAAAGAGAGCGAAGAGGTTAGAAAAGTGGCTGATTTCCCACTCAGCTGACTTTATGCCCAAAGGAGAACTAGAACTCATAATCTCTGTTTCTAGCCCAGTGCCTTAACCACTACACCAAACCTGCTATTTTGATTACACCTACAGACACACAGAGAGAAAGCATTATATATATTGCAATCTATATTTTATGTTGTATATCATATTTTACAGTATATCAGATACAACTGTGATATTGATATTCTAGAAAAAAAAATGCAGAGAAGAGCAACCAAGATGATTAGGGGACTGGAGACTAAAACATATGAAGAACGGTTACACGAACTGGGCTTGGCTAGTCTAGTGAAGAGAACGACCAGGGGAGACATAATAGCAGTGTTCCAATATTTGAGGTGCTGCCACAAAGAGGAAGAGGTCAAGCTATTTTCCAAAGTACCTGAAGGCCAGACAAGGAATGATGGATGGAAACTGATCAAGGAGAGATTCAACCTAGAAATAAGGAGAAATTTTCTGAGAGTGAGAGCAATCAACCAATGGAACAGCTTTCCTTCAGAAGTTGTGGGAGGTTCTTGATTCAAGAAGAGACTGGACTGACATCTATCAGAAATGGTGTAGGGTCCCCTGCTTGGGCAGGGAGTTGGACTAGATGACCTACAAGGTCCCTTCCAGTTCTGTTAAATGGACTCCGGGGGATGGTAGAGGACAGAAAAGCCTGGAGAAACATTATCCATGGGGTCGCAATGGGTCAGACACAACTTGGTGACTAACAACAACAAGATTGCTGCCATCTAGGGTCATCCTAAGACTTACAAATCTTATATTTTTTCAGATTGCTGAATAGCTGACCTTCGATTTAGTTTTCAACTTCTTAACTCAGTTGAAAACATTTGGATCCACAGATCAACATACTCAATGGATTGTAGTAAATGCCACATCTTCTTTATGTCCTGAAAGGTCTTAACTATCTTAGAAACCAGCAAGAAAAAAAGGGCTTCAAATTTCATGAATTCTGGAAATTTGCGAATATCCAAAATTTAACCTCAGCTTTGTCCAACTTGCCCACCTTTGATAGTTTAAACCAATGGTCTTCAAACTTGGCAAGTTTAAGACTTGTGGACTTCAACTCCAAGAATTCCTGAGCTAACATGACTTGAGGAGGAATTCTGGGAGTTGAAGTCCACAAGTCTTAAAGTTGTCAAGTTTGATGACCCCTGGTTTAAACTAACTCTCAAAATCACCAGCCAGATTTTTTAATTATGATGCTGGCTGGAAATTCAAGTAAATTTAGCTGTGCATCAAGCTGGAGAAACATAAATTAACTATAGTTTAGCTGATCCACTGTTTGGGGATGAAAGTTTCTACCTGGTTCAAAAATGGTTCAGGTGGAAAATTGCACGATGTATTTATTCACATTTATAGTTGAATTACTACTGAAATTTATAATTGTGTGTGTTATGAATGTTGTCTTCCTTTATACTTGCAATTCTGAAACTAGACTGCTGTCACAGACTAAGCTCAATTTAGCTTAAACAATGTAAAAAAAAAAAAGCAGTACAGTCAGACGCCTCATGTAATAATTTAGCTCCAATTAAGCAGAGTGATTATTCTGAGACATCTTGTGATCCCTCTGCAAATATAGAGTAAATATAGAGATGAAGCACAGAACAATTTATATCCATAAAACTGCAAGAACCATATAATTAAAGGGTTTTGGTTTTGGCTAATATCTATGCAATACATTCCACCTGAACAATTAAAATATTTTGGCACTGCCATGTTTTTTAAAAAAACCATGACATCAGAGTTTTGGATATTGTTTCTTAAATCTGAAATGTTAAACCTAATCCTTTATTTTTGTAAAGGATTTCTTTACAAAAGTATTTTGAGCTCTTATGTTTAAGGACAAACCTGGAAAAATGGCACCATCAAGAACTCTAAGCTTGCACCAATTCTGGAGTCTGCAAAATGAAATTTAGAATTACATATACCAGGTGTTTTCCCAAAAATAAGACCAGGTCTTAGTTTCTTTTGTGCCCCAAAATAAGCACTAGGGCTTATTTTGGGGGGTGTCTTATTTTTTCCATGTAGAGGAGGCCCACTTCTTCTGCTTGCTCATGGCAGGGCAGGAGGCTGCATGGCATGCCAGTGCCATTTCCACGAGGCAGGGGAGGATGGAACTGCCCCATGTGCCCCATACCAGCTTACTTCAGGGCCCCCACAGCTAGGCCACCCATGCCCTGACACCGGCCTTGCCTCACGGTGGCACCTCTAGCAAACCCCATTCAGCAGGACCCTACATGGCCTCCAGCCCATTTCTTTTGCTTTCTCGCAGCCATAATGGAGCAGGATGCTAAGTGATACACCAGTGCCACAGCCACAAGGCAAGGCAAGGGGTGGACCTGCCCCATGTGCCCTGCACTGGCTTACCTCAAGGACCCTGCAGCCAGCCCATCCTTGCCCTGACACCTGCCTCATCTCGTGGCTGGGGCACCAACACACCACTCAGCCTCCTGTTCTGTTGCGGGTACGAGCAATTAGAAGTGGGCTGGCAGCCACGTGGGCTCCTGCTGCACATGGCTGTTGGTGCTGCCGCTATGAGACAAATGTCAGGGCATGGGTGGCCTGGCTGCAAGGGTCCTGAGGTAAACTGGTGTGGGGTACATAGGCAACTCTGCTTCATGGCCTTGGCACTATGAGCGACCAATCAGAATTACTTAAGTGGCTTTTAAGTAGGGCTTATTTTGGGGGGGAGGGTAGGGCTTATATTAGGTGCATGTATAAAACAGGCTAAGTCTTATTTTTGAGGAAATGGTATTATTCCTGCTCTCTAAAAAAAAGTTAAATTATTGATCACTGTGCCTTTTAGTAATACATTCCACTTTCTTTTTCAACTGTTTAAATTTTATTTATTTCTTGGATCTTTTGGCTTTCACCTTTAATCCTCACCCCTGTATGAAACAAAGCCTAGCCTACATGCAATTACATTGACTCAGTTTAATCCTTCACAATATTCGTTTCTCCCATCTCCTTTCTATTTCTCATACTGTCAAAGTTTAGATTTAAGCTCCTTGGGGCAGGAAGTTTTTTTGTTGTTTTTAGTTTCTCTTGAATTATATTTCTGTTACTCTGTAACACTGTGTTTCAGCAAAATAAGTGCATGCAAATTAAGAAGGGGGGAAAAATCCATTTTGCTAACAATTCTGCCAGTTGGTAGATTACATTCTGAAGCTGGAGATAAAAAGTGGGAAGGGATCTCAAAGAACATCTAGTTTTAGGATGCAAAGGCATGGATGATGCAAGAATCAAACGACTTTGTCCTCCAGTTTCTCCTTAAAACATGTTTATGAAATCCAGTACTTTCATGTTGGGTTTAACACATGATACGATCAAAGAATGAAGAATCATGGTCCAATTAAGGAATTACAGGGTTGTAAAGAAAAAGGGGAGGGTTAAAGCTCCAGGCTAGAAACAAGAAGACTATGAGTTCTAGTCCCATTTTAGTCATAAAAACTGGCTGGATGACTTTGGACCCATTACTGTCCCTCAGCCCACAACATCACACTTAAGTGACAACTTGATTAGTCAATTCCTATTTCAATCAAATGGATCAACATGCACACACATACAAAAAAGACAATGCACATTAGGAAGAAAGAAGATATTTGAGAGAATTAGCAGCATTTTATTTCTTGAAATTGAAATTATCTGAAACAGGGGTATCAAACTGGTGGCCCGCGGGCCGGATGCATCGTGTGCAGGCCAGGTCCACCCCAGTTCCATAAAGGGAAAAATGTCATGATACATCACGTGACAGCAACATGAAGTGGTGAGTTTGACACCTATGATCTAGAACAATAAGATACAAAATGTATGGAACAATAAGCTAGCCAAAATGTATGGAAACCAATCACCCAACTGTTGGAAGTGCTTGAAAGAATGAGGCACTTATTATCATGTATGGTGGTCCTGTAAAAATGCTCAGGAGTTCTGGTACAAAATTTGGACATGGCTAGAGGGAATGACAGGGCTAAAAATTTGTTACAAAGTAGAGATGTTCGTACTGGGAATAATGGAAGAGAAAATTAGCAAAGCCGATACATATTTAATTATTCATGTAATCATGGCAGCAAGAATGATATTTACCCAAAATTGGAAAGCATGTGAAATTTCTAGTGAGGGTGTTATGATTGATAAGATAGTACAATGCACTGCAATGGATAGGTTGACACTAGAATTGAAGGACCAAGATGAATCAGAACACTATAAAACATGGAATAAATTTTACTTCTGGAGGGTCATGAAAGGGAGTTCATAAAATTGAAATAAGAACCTAAGGTGAAATAGAGAAGAGGTGAAGGACCTCATAACTGAGGAATAATGACAAAGATTTAAAAAAATACAAAGTTTAAATGTATATATGTAAATAAATGTATATAATTGTATATAACTTCTTTATCTTTCTAAATGCAAAATGTACTGACAGAAATGTATGTCACAGAAGACCACCACATTCAATGTTTTTAATGTTTAAACTCAATAAAATTTATTAAAAGAAAGAAAGAAAGTTTTCTCCATGTCATTAGTGATAGTACAGGAATGCAATAGTTATAATTTCACCCGTTTGATAGCTGAAGACCTCCATAAAGGAAGTCATCCTGAAAGACCTTTAAGATCCAAATAATACACGGTTCTATATAGGGCCTATTCATCTCAATTGTGCCTGAATATCCTCCCTAGAATACCAAAAGATAAATGGTACTCTAACATACTGACACCTACATTCAGTGTTGCATGATCACAGGACCAATCCTGCCTAATCAACTCCCTGTGTTGGGATCAGGTGATTATGACTTAAAGAAGGAAATAGTTGCCAAGCAGAGTAAGCCCCTTTAATACAACCCATCCCTTCACAAATTGGGCTAATTAAAGGAAAGCATATAGTTCGGGTAATTCTATTTAAGTACTATATACACCAAGGCTACAATCACAATATTAGTGGACATACTCCCATGTGATAAAAGGCCTTTAGAAAGAGATTATTGTTTTCTTTGGCAAAGAGGCAGCTGGCAATTCAATTTTTTCTCTTACATGGTGAGGAAATTAAACTGGAGGGGAAAAAGTGGGGGGGGGGGAGGAAAAATTCTCATTACTTGGATCATGCTATATTTTTTGACAGATACCTGGCTTTATACAGCAGGTTGTTTCAAGTTTTTGACAATAATCAACACCCCCACTTAAGTGAGAGAGAGCTCCTTCAACAATAAACACACATCTCCCCCTGTTGAGGATCCAAAACTTGTTGTGTCTTTGTGCTAATACATATAATTAATCACCATGATGCAAGCATTTCCCACCTTTCTGTATGAAGAGAAACATTGCCAGGATTATTTTTCACATGCACCAGCATTTCTTGCTGAGACAAGTGAACTAGAACTGTTTTAAAACCATATAATTATGTTACTAGGTATCACTTATTAAATCACATTTCCTACCCTCTCCTCCTCCTTTGCCCTTTCATGTTCTTCCTGAAAAAAAAAAAAAGGCTTCTGTTTCACCAAAGTTTGTTGGCTTCATTCCTTCTCTATAGGAATATTTTTAAAAAGTTGAAAATAAATTCCATAAGTTAAAAGATGGATAATGATTACATCATTAAAATTACTTGAGCAGAAAATCCACATCCAATGTTAAGGACATAACTGAATTGGGGGACAATTAATACTGGCTGTGTGTTTCCAGCTACATATTCATCAACTTGATAATAATTTCAGCAGTGTTTCTACTGCCATGCACTCTCATCCTTCCATCCATCCAGGGGTGGGATCCGACAGGGTTAACTATCGGTTTGGTGATTTACAAGGTTTGGTGATTTACGATGTGCTTCCCTGCACACTGCGCGCGCGCCTGTAAATCGTCATCAGCCTGGTGCCTGGACAGCTGAGCAGCACTGCGTGCGGAGAAGCAGCCTTTGAAAAAGCCCTTTTTTCCTGCTTTTTTAACTGCAGCTGTGCCTCGCACGCAGCTGAAGTTGAAAACGCAGGAAATAAAGGTCAGGTAAGAGCTCGGGCAGGCAGATGGGAAAAAACATCAGCAGACATAGAACCAGTTGTATGTCTGCTGCTCTTCAGAGCTACTGGTTCTACAGAGGTGGACAGAACCGGTAGAAACCCACCCCTGCATCCATCCATTCATTGATCCCTCCCACCCACATGAAGCTAGAGTAAGTCACTATGATATATTGATTAGGAATGTATGTACATATGATTGATGCCCATAAAATATACAACTCTAAAATTCTGAATCTTAAAATAATGAAATTAAAAACAGTAATATTTTTTTTTAAACTTACACGGTAATATCCATGTTGCACAATGCAACAGATCAATACAATCCCATTTAGCTAAAGTAGTGACTGAACAAAATTCTGCAATTTTTCTAGAAATTGCCATTGACATATCAGTTAAAAGCATAAAACCCTCTGATTTAAAATGGTAGTTCGTTAGTAGAGGCAGAATCAAGTCCTAATAACGCAGTGGAACAGACTGACTAACAATTGTAGCAGAGCAGGGCATGGACCTTTAACTAGGTGAGCTTGCACGGGAATTAGCTAGATCTGGTTTTGCTCTGATTAGTGCCAAAATAATGTACTCAATAAAGTTTTGCATTCAGATATTGGATCATCTCGACCGTACTTGATTTCATTGGGTTCATCAGTCGGAACGTTCACACTTAGATCTCAAAAACTCACTAGTTTAGATCCAACAAGGCTTGTCACTTAAAATCACTCAGGCTCAGGCATTAACGGGGAAAAACCCACAAGAATTTATATTTGTATTTTTTACATAGGAATTTAATTGTGTTATCGATGAGGATGTAAACCTATCTTGAAGGGCATCTATTAAAAACAGGCCAGATTGTATTCTGAATAAGATCAGAAAATAAGCAACTATTTAGCCATCTTATTGGGTCTCTCTTTTTTTAAATGTACCTCAGAGGCTGTAGTCATGACAAACTGAGATAACCTGGCTTCTATGTATGCAACTGAGTTCAATGGAGAAAAGGCATTAAAAAGGGCAATGGCTTCAAACACATGATAGCTGTCATCTTGACTTTTTGGTGACCTCACCTCCCCTCTGTTGGGTATAATACAAGCCTCTCTCTGTAAATAGGAAATTATCCCAAAGCTTTTAAATATTTATCCTTAAATGTTGGTGCATTTCTTTTTAATTGAAATGTGAAGATTCAATAGGAGATTCTATAAAAGCTAGTTAGTTTAACATCTGTTTTAAATAAATTGATGGAAAACACTTAAAAATGAAATAATTAGGAATAGTAAAGAAAAATGAGCACAGCTTCAGCAAATAGAAGCCCTGTTTCATTAACATTGAGCAAGTCTTTGAGAGCCAAGATGGCTTGGGGAATTTTGGTAGATTTTAATTACATTCAATTAATTAAAATTTAATTTAAAATCTTTAGTTGTTTTTTTTTAAAGATGTGTTCACAAAGTCCCTCACCAAAAAATTCTGAAAAACTGAGCAACCAATAGATAAGAAAATAGATTCTTTTTTGTGTTGTCCCAAAGGTGCTTTTTCAAAAGGCAGTTGGACTTCCTTTGTTTTTTGTTGAAGACATTTTGCTTCTCATCCAAGAAGTCTTCAGAAGTCTTCCGTGAAACATCTTCAAGGAAAAACAGAGAAAGTGCAGTTGCTTTTTAAAAGCACCTTTGGTACAATCATGACCTGGATGATTGAGAATGTTCATAGACTTTTTTATGTTGGTAGCTGGTTAAAAAACAGGAAAAAGTAGGAACCAATGATCAATTCCCATAATGCAGATATGGCAACAACGAAACCCTTAAGGGTTTGTTTAGCACCATTCCTTTTTAACCTGTTCATAAATTATCTGTGATGGAGATAAAGTTTGCTGATGGGGCCAAATTTCCTTTGGTTGCTAAATCAAAGGAATCATGAAGAACTTCAAACTGATCACTCCAAAGTAGGATCAAGGAAAATTAAAATGGCAAGAAATGTTTAATTGTGTATCCTGAGTTTATAGGACACATAATTCCAGTGGCTCTTGGTGGTTTGCAAAATTATAGTAATAAGCAATAACATGTAATCTACCAATGAAAACCACAAAAACCGACAATGTAAGAATGTTGCAGCACTAAAAGGCCCTAGTAAAAGGTTGTTTGATGTCTTCTTCTGAATTGTAGGAAAGGAAAAACTCTATCTCCCTTCTGATTACATGTTTCATAATATAGCATCACCACTATCGCTATTTGTCATCAAGCACTGAATGAAGTAAATTTGAAGGGGAAATGCTCTAACCACAGAAGAACCATGGATAGGGTTCTACTGTCAGAAGCTGATTACAAGAGGGATCATGAGAGAACAATTGGAAACTTAATTGAAATATTGATCAATGGTGCAACTGGTGCTACTGAGAAAAGGAACGGAAAGGGAACAGGGAACGGGAAAGGGGAAAAGAAACGAAAATGTACTAAACTGAGTATCACATACTATTATCAACTGAACATGAATAGCAAAATGCTCTTAGCTCATTGACATCTTGACACCCGAACCCAAATAGATTCTTAACCAGTGGTGGGATTCAATTTTTTTTGCCACTGGTTCAGTGGGCGTGGCTTGGTGGGTATGGCAGGGGAAGGATACTGTAAAATCTCCAGTCAGAGGTGGTATTTGCTGGTTCTCAGAACTACTCAAAATTTCTGCTACCGGTTCTCCAGAACTGGTCAGAACCTGCTGAATACCACCAATGTTCTTAACCCTAACTCAGGAAGCACAATCCTGGACTGAGTAAAACCTTTGATTTGCTGAAAAACAATGCTAATTACAAAGGTTTTATGCAATTCACAATGCATGTAACATTCTGTAGACGCCGCTTCAAAAATAGCTGCACAGAATGGTTCCACCCAAAGGCCACTTGTTTATGAAGACTAAAGTGCCACAGAAATCTGCCATGCAATTTTTTAAAAAATCATTTATTTCTGTGTGAAAGTGTCTCTTGATTTCTACCCTTATTCTCAATATGCTTTACTGTAGAATTTCTTTCAGATTACTCTTGTTGATATTTTTGAAGTTACTAAAGTACACCTCATTTCTTTTACAGAGTTGAAAGTACTAGAGATGATGAAGGATATTTGTGTACAGGCATTTTCTCAGCTTCTACTCTGGGGAAAAAACCAAGAGGGTAGAATATCCTTATGTCATCTTCCATTAAAATATAATAGAGATATAGGAATCCAGGAAAACTGCAGACTATTCAACAAAGAGCCCATTCAAACACAGCATAGGATGGTCTTGTCTCCAATTAAAGCATAAACATGGACACATTTACGTAAGTATATCAAGCAGTGTTGTGACAAAAGCCCAAAATATGCTCTAGATACCTCTGCTGGTTCCCACCTAGAGGTTTCCATATTTTATTATTTCATGTCCAGATCAAACCTTAAACTGCCCAAATGAGACCACCTTTTTGGTTTAGTGTTGACCGGAAACAAATCACTTTCGATGCATTCTACTGGTAATAGTCCAACAAATGGGACAAACTCTGCACTTCTCCACATTCGCACAGTGTGTTGTTATTCACCAGCCACCCCCCACTGGAGCATATTGGTTTTACACTTAGGCACTCCCACCCTCAATCTAGTCAATGTCCTTCAAGTGACCAAGGGAAATCAGATCCCCTGGCTATGTTCTCTTCTGGAATTATTCCTTCTTTTGTTAATTCTCTCCTCCATCTTCTTATTTGGTTTTGCTCCTGTGTGCTTTCAAGAACATTTGTTCTTACCATAAAACTCTTCCTAGATCTAAATCGATGAGTTTGGAGCATGCATCCATTCAGAGGGGGCCAAGGACCATTCTCTTTTTTGGTTCTCTCAGCATCTGCTGCTACTTCTCTCCTAATCCTAGGTGGAACAATATCAACAAGAGAGACATTTTTCAGTTGGTGTGGGTTTAAGGCATCCTGCACTATGAGCACTGCTTCACTGACAGCAATGTTAATTTGTTTTGCATGTGTAGATGCACTCCATACTGGAGCAGCTTACTCTGTTAAACAAATATTCAGGGCCAAAATTGATGTTCTCAGTGTATTGCCCCTCCCCCATATATAATTTGTCAATTTCCTAATAATGGTATTTCTCAAATTGAGAGTGCATTTATGTATCAAAATCAGCAACTGAGGGAGCATTAGTCGTTTTCATCTGCTTACAGAGGAATGGTCCAAAGTACCTTCTTATAGCCTGGCCATTTGTGATTCCTCTACCAAACCACCTCATTTTTACCTGCCTCACTTTGTCTGGATCAAATTGAACAGAATTAGGTGTGATACTGTATCAGTGAGGGATGGAACGATTTCCCTTGTTGTGATTGTGGTGCTGATATGCAAACTATTAAACGTATTGTGCAGGATCTGTGGAAGATCTACACAAAGCAATGCCAGAGGCAATTGCCTGGATAGCTGAATTGGATATCTAGTTGTGAGGTACCTAAATAATAAATACAGTTACATTCCACCTTGTGGGTTTAAAAAACATTTGAAAGGAAAAATGCTAAAATAAGAAGGATGCCTACCGAAAGGAAAAGCAGAACATTCATGTGTTATATTTACTTGTAGGAACGTGGTTGGGCCACACATGATGGTGGAAATCATCTGGCAGAATAGTTCACTTTCTGGTAAAAGGTATGTTGCCCCTAGTTGAGGAGAGTGAGAAGTCAAATTTTATAAAGAAGCTACTCTTACCTGCCAACCATTTTGTAAAGAAGCAGGTCAGTCTAGGCAGCCAGTTTTTGAGGAAACTAATTACTCATCACAGGCATTTTGTGACTCTATATACTATCCAAAATTCAAATACATCTTTGGCCACAAAAGGTAGATTATTCCAATGTCTTATATAGTTGTCCACTCCATTAACAAAGCAGTTAATTTTACCCTATCCACTAATTCAGTCAATTTCAAAATCCATTCTTCAACACATTAAGGTTTAGCTTAATCTGTTGACTGCTTTTTCTTTTTCATATATACATATATGTATGTATGTGTGTGTACACACACACACACACACACACACACACACACACACACACAAGGGGAGGATAATTTATTGCTTTTTTTTCCTTTTAACAGCCAGGGTGGATCCTATATATTAAATGTTAAAAAATTGAACATTTTCCCCTATTTTTTTTCTTTTTGTTGTTGTTATGTGGTTATGTTTTTGCTTTGTTTCATTTTGTTTGTTTGTTTTACTGTTCTGTATTTTAATCTCTATGATAGAACAATATTTTTAGATATTTTAGATAGATTATTCCAAATTCTTTCTGAAACCTACTCTGTATGAGTGAAAGGTTCTGATATTTGGGAGGGGGGGAATAGAAGAGAAGAAAGCCCTCAATGGGGAGGAGGAACCTATTGCTAGTAGCAATGTCAGAAAATTCAATTGCTAAATTTTGTTTTCCTTAAGTGGAAATGCTGCAGTCTGTCAAAATAGGCTATTCCATAGTAGACAGAAACAGAGTAAATACATAGGGTTTAATGAAACTTGGGTGGAACTTTGCTACACACCATGATTAAGTCGATTGAGAATCTCAGTTCTCAGAGTCCTTGAAAAGTAATTCTGAACAAAAGGCAACAAATTTGGGGACTTGTTTAAACTCAGCCTTTTTATGCAATACTTTAAGTCTCAAGGTTCCATGGGCTTATTTATATGTCATTAACTTAGTTATTAGAGCTGTATTGTACCCCTGAGGTAAATGCTGTTATGGAACACTGAAATTAAGTCTTGAACTATTTTAATAAATTATTATCTGTCACTAGTAATAACATGCTGAAATAAATACATGAACATGATATTCAGGAGACTGTTTATATTGACATTTGTAGTAGCATAAAAAGTATGCCCAGTTGAACAGTATATACTTTGCCTGCAGAGAATTTAATAATCCAAGCTTGGTCTTACTAATGAAAAGATCCATGGAGCAAAATAGATATAAAATTTGTTCTTGGATTTCTCCATCAACCACAGCAAAAAATATGCCACAGATGCATTTTTCTTTGCTGTGACTCTATGATCTTGACTTCATTTTGCTCCTAGCTCATGGGTTCCACAGCCCTAGGTCATTATTAGCTGCAGCAGTATTAAAATTATTTTCTCATTTATTTATTCAGTTTTGATGCCAATCAGCTCCAACTGACTCTTGACACTCCAAGGGTAGCTTCAGGGCTTATAAAATCTGTTTGGCTTCATCACTTAGGAGCATCTGCCTAGAGAGTCAAACAAGATGCCAGCCAGGACTGTGGGATCAAGCTTTTTCTTTTTTCTTTTTTTTTAATATGAAGCACAAAGACTATACTTTGGTCGTATAGTCATGGGTGCCATTTTGAATATTTTGGACTCTTCAGAATAACAGAGTTGGAAGGGACTTTGGAGGTCTTCTAATCCAATCCTCCTTATCACCGATCCCCTCCCACTTGTGACTGTATGACTGTAACTTTGTCGCTTGTATCCTTACGATTTATATTGACTGTTTCCTAGTGTGATTTGATTGCTTATTGTACCCTATGATTATTATTAAGGGTTGTACTTTATGATTCTTGACTCCTGACAAATGTATCTTTTCTTTTATGTACACTGAGAGCATATGTACCAAGACAATTCCATTGTGTGTCCAATCACGCTTGGCCAATAAAGAATTCTATTCTATTCTATTCTATTCTATTCTATTCTATTCTATTCTATTCTATTCTATTCTATTCTATTCTATTCTATTCTATTCTGTTCTATTCTAGCAGGAGACCCTATACCATGCTAGACAAATAGCTGTCCAGTCTCTTCTTAAAAGCTTCCAGTGATGGAGCATCTGTAATTTCTGAAGGTAAGCCTTTCCAGTGATTAATTGTTCTCACTGTTAAGAACTTTCTTCTTAGTTGTAGGTTGCTTCTCTCCTTGACTGGTTTTCATCCACAGCTTCTTTCCTGCCTTCAAGTGCTTTGGAAAATATATTGAGCCATTTTTCTTTGTGGCAGCCCTCAAATATCGGAATACTGATATCACATCACCCCTAATCCTTCTCTTCACTAGACTAGACAAACCCAATTCATGGACATTCCATCCATTTACCTTGGAAGGATGTTGTGTGACAAAAGTCACCTGGAATAAAGGAAGGAACAAAAAAATAGCAGGAAAGAATTAAGCAATTGGGAGAGTCAACTTCATGCAATATTCTAATCTTATTTCAGAATCAAATTGGATTGTGCCAAGATTGCTCCCTTCCGTGAGGTAGGAAGCCAATGTACACATTTCTGCAATCTATATTTGAGCTGGATTATTAACTGCACAGCTTGGATTTCTATGCAATTTGAAAGCTGAGCAGCATACACATTTATATAATAACATTAACAAAAAAAAAATTACATCTAAATATCTTGTGCTGGAGTCACAATTTGAAGTTCAGTCTCAGGCAGCTATATATTTTGAACCTGATCTAGTAAGTGTAAGTGACCTAGTAAGTGTAGCTTAGTCTTGATTCTAAAAATAATAAATAGGATTAAAACTGCAATTTAAGATTAAGACTAATCAAGGAGAGAAGCAACCTAGAAAAAAAAAGTAATTTCCTGACAGAACAATTAACCAGTGGAATGACTTGCCTACAGAAGCTGTGGATGCTCCAACACTGGATATTTTTACGAACAGATTGGACAATGATTTGTCTGAAATAGTATAGGGTTTTCTGCTTTAGCAGGGGGTTGGACTAGAAGACCTCCAAGGTTCCTTTCAACTCTGTTATTCTATTATTTTGTTATCATATACTGTATAATATAGTATTGCACCCCCCCACACACCTTTTACATTACAATCAATGGCAAGCAAATGTGAAAACTAGTTCAGAACATCTGAGGGGTAGCAGTATGCTACCAACTCTTCCAAATAATGGATCTTTAGAAAGAAAATTCAACTGATTTATCTTATATATTGGTAGATGGATGCATTGATTAATAAATTGATTAAATAGCTTTATTGTTGAAAGCAAAACATTGTTTTGAATGATCTAGTCTGATCGTACAGGAAGCATCAGTTCAGAAGTATCCTGTAAAAACCTCATAAAGGCAAGCTTATGGCATTTGGCATGTGCTGATTTTATTTTATTTTTTAATTAAAATAATTACATATTTTAAAATCTAACAGCTGATTAATAGGGGCACATTTTAGTTAGGGCAAGAATGTGAACTCAACTGACCAACTAACTAGGTTAGTAATGAATTATATTTAGTTTTAATTAGGCCCTTACAAGTAAATAAATAAAAAAAAAGATGTACGGGTTTTTCCCTCACCCCAGGCCAACCAATGAATGACCTACTGAACATTACTCCTGGCACATCAATGAATGACTGATGATTTCATCAAAAAAATGTGCCAAATCTATTGTATTTTTACCTCACATGCTCCCCTTATTCCTTGATAGCTTCTGTTCAGATGCTCCCTTAAATTGGTTTGGGGAGTTTTGGTCATAGCAGGTAGGGGTCCAGAAGAATACATTATCCTCTCATTTGAGGGGAAACTCTGCCATGCATAAATTTGGATAGAAACTGGTACAAATAGTAGATCTGGAACCACACTGGAGGATTTTAAGAAAAGATTGGACAACCATTTGTCCGAAAGGGTACATAGGTTTCCTGCCTGAGCAGGGGGTTGGACTAGAAGACCTCCAAGGTCCCTTCCAACTCTGTTATTCTGTTATTTTGTTTATGCTTTTATAATTTAGTATAAATTTTTGCTATTGGAACTTATATTCTGCAAAACACTATTGCAATCAATCAATCAATCTACATGCTACGTTAATATGACTGTATGCATTTTGGAGATTTTTCACAGCTATATCTGAAGCCAGCACTTTGTATCAAAGCATGAGACAGATACACACACACATTAATAAGGAGATTAAATGTTGCACAGGCAGCTCTTTTGAATTCTACTATTGTGCCATGACCACAACTTAAATTTCTTTTATAGACTGAAACTCCTCATAAAGCTGCAAGGATTACAAAGTTTGCTATAATAAAGGCAACATCTGTGGGAGTTTTCTAAGCATCTCAGAAATTCCAGGGCTTGCTTGACTGATGACACTGATTTGGATGGAAAACACAGATTCAGTTCTTGCCAGCACAGTCGGTTGTCTGATTGATTACATCAGAATGACAACAGGTTTTGAGTATCACTGTCAGAAGCACATTTGCCAATGTAGAGCAGCAAAGCATGAATACGGCCACATCATATTTGATACATCTTTATTTAATTCTGACCTACCTAGATTTGCAGTTTCAAGCCAAAGATTTGGTTTCATTTCATTTGCCCTCTCTCCTACAAATAAAACGATGGTAGGAGAGGAATGATTCTTTGCAATAGAAATATTTGGGCTATGCACAGTTTCAGATTCAAAAGGGAAAAAAGGGTGTCAGTAAATGACCACAACACCTTTTTCTTTTTTTCTTTTCTTTTAAATTTTTTATTGAACAAAAAAAAAAGAAACATTGGACTAGAAGACCTCCAAGGTCCTTTCCAACTCTGTTATTCTGTTAAAGACAATGTTTTTATAGGTTTCCTAAAAGCATAAAAGGGTGAAGAAGACTGAAAGTCCTACTTAAAGGGAGAGGGAATGGGAGAATGATGGGAAAAACCCAGCTCCAAGCCATCATGAGATGATCAAACTTAGTCTTAGAGATCAAACTTGGTCTTATGAGATCTGCTTGCATGGCTAGAGGAATTCCAGAGATTAACTCCATAATTCCAGATAGAAGGCTATATATGATGGCGGTTGTAGGGATCAGAATGTATATTAACTAGCAATATCACAAGTCTTCAAATAGGGTTAATGGAAAAGCATTGTTCGTTTTATTTATTTAATTCAATTGAGAAAATGTTTTCAGCTTCATGGAATTCTTCATTTGAAAAGAACAGCTCAGTTAATTATATCTATTCTATTCCTCTGATCAATATAATCTGGTACCTCTGATCAAACTCACCTATATTTCTTCAACTATTGAGATGTAGAATTATTTTTCTTTCTACTGCTTATAATTCATCAATGGGGCATGTTTACAGCATTAAAAAAATAACAGTATCAGCAAATATCTCAAGGAAGGTTCCACAAAATCATCAAGGGCAATTTTAAAATTAACCTGCTACTCCAAAAAAGTTTCTGCACTAATAAGCTAAGATGAGTCAGCCTATTTTCTCTTAAGTTCCCCATAATTTTACATAGCACAAGCTTTAAACTGTGCAAGCAGTATGCGGCAGACTTGACTTGTCTCCTGAAAATTCATTTCCCAGGGAAATCGAGCCTTGGAGTCTTTGTTTCTTAAATCACAGACCCTTTTCTTGCCAAGACACACAGTTTTAACAGAAATGCTGTGATGATTAATATTGTATTTTCTTATTGAAAGACTGGTCTATGTAGATTCATTTTATTTAAATACAGTAAATGAGTTCTATATTCAGAATATAGCAATATAATGATGAGAAGAATGTTAACTTTTTTTTTCTCCCCAGCTTAAAAAAAAGAACAAAAAGGAACCCAAATAACAGGACATTCAAGTATAAACTTTCAATATAACATATTATTTGGTTTGTAGCAAATCACAATGCAACTAAAAGATATAGCCCATCTGTACAGTTAAAGACAACTTTCAAATTGAGATTGACTTCTTGCCCATGTGGTTTTCTTGGCAACAATACAGAAGTGGTTTGGCAATGTCTTCTAGACGTTTTTTCCTCTTTTTCAGTCTAACCTACAAACCTATAGTAGATATAAATCACAGCTCACCCTGTTAGCTTCCAAGGCAAGAAATCAGTCTGATATAGGAGTCAGGTTAGCCTCATCTGTTTTATGGAATCATTACTGCCAGTTGGTCCTAATGAAATTTTTAGGCTTGCACTGGGAAAGATTTTGGTGGCCCAGGGCTTCATTTAACCATAAAGGAGTTAAAGGAGGACAGTAATTATGAAAAATTGACTGGGGTGATGATGTAGATGACTGGGGTGATGATGTAGGTGGAGCTAGGATTATTAATGTATTTGTTTTTGCTGAATTTGGAGCTTGTGAGAATGCCTTTTTTAGAACAATGCTGTTATTTTAGAATTCAACAGCTGTTCCAGTATCTGAGGAGTTGCCACAAAGAAGAGAGGGTCACATTATTCTCCAAAGCATGGGAGGGCAGGACAAGAAACAATGGTTGGAAACTAATCAAGGGGAGAAGCAACCTAGAACTAAGGAGAAATTTCCTGACAGTTAGAACAATTAATCAGTGGAACAACTTGCCTCAAGAAGCTGTGAATGCTCCAACACTGGAAGTTTTAAAAAGGATGTTGGATAACCATTTGTCTGAAGCGGTGTAGGGTTTCCTGCCTAGGCAGGGGGTTGGACTAGAAGACCTCCAAGGTCTCTTCCAGCTTTATTCTATTCTATTCTATTCTATTCTATTCTATTCTATTCTATTCTATTCTATTCTATTCTATTCTACTCTACTCTACTCTACTCTACTCTACTCTACTCTACTCTTTAATTTTTGTTTCTTGAATCTAGGCTAGACTAGGCTAGAGTATTGTATCAAAAGGCACTTTAAAGAAAGATTTTTGGGGCTACTGATCTGATTTTCTCATCTGACTGTGTGGATTTTTGAAACAATTATAGCAAGCACTTGAGCACTGTGGTTAGTACACACAATTCTGTAGGTAGCATGACACATTGCAGTGTCATGTTCCACCTTGTCATTATTTATGGCAATCTTTTGGAGATAAGATTGTCGATTTCCAGGTTGTATCTCCTAGTTGTTTTAAAGTTGTTCCAAAAGAGAAATGCATTTCTTATAATGGCAAATTCCACCTAATTATGAAAGAGTTGCGATTTTACTTTGGTGAATGTTTAGCATAATAATTGAGCCCATGACTTGCTGCCAACATGGCTTTTCCATCTAAGACTGGTGGCAATTTATTTGGAAATCCCATTCCTGCCAAAATTCAGACAGAAGGCCGTTCTCAGTGAGGCTGACAATCTCCCAGAACTCTACCTTTATGCGGCATCTTCCAGATACTGCCTTGTGCCTTTTGCCAAATGAAATGAATGATTTATCATGATACTCGTTTGTTCTCACTTGCATTATGAATCATAACAACAGCCAGTTCTCCAGTCAGCAGAAATCAAATACTATACTATACTAGAAAAACAAACAAATGTATACTATGAATTACTGATTTAGTTCATTCAAACTTTAGCCACCGGCTCATTCTTGGGTAAATCTATATTTTATTATATGACTTAAGGTTAGGTCATGTGCGATTGTTTACAAGATGTAGGGACAGTAAAATCTTACTACAGAGGGAAGCATCAGAGTGCGTCATTGCTTAGGTATCACTAAGAGTTTTAAAAATTTGCAACCTGGCCTTTTTAAATGAAAGCATACTATAGCTTAGAAGCTGAAGTCTGAGCTATAAAAGAGGTATCATGTTCTTATTTCAGTCCTCATATGCTTACTCTGCAAACAGCTTAGAGAGTGCTGTTTATGAAGCAGTATATAGGTCTAACTGCTGTTGCTCTTCAAATTCATGTTAGTTTTTTCTCTTTCTCCCTCCTATATATTTCTTGTGGTTCTACAAACCACAAAGTTTCTGTGAGCCTCTTGAGACCTCCTTGGGCAAAATGGCTATCTTGGGAACTATATAAGTAAGAATTTAATTGGAATTACACCACAGAATCACAATAATAACAACTGCCTTGCTCCTGTCACACTTTTCTGACCTGGGCATGGAGAAAAAGAAGCATTTGGTGAGATTACAAAGCTTTCCTCTTGTTTAGAGAAACAGGATGAGGAAGAGATTTGGAAAAGATTCTCAAAGCATCTATGCTAATGTTGAATTCAAATATATCAGTTTTGCAACACTTCATTCACTGTGCAAGTAACAGGCATGCTGTGAAGTAAGTGTTGCTATTGTTTAGAACTCTTGCAACTCTTTTGTAGTGTCTTTAAAATGCCATGTTAATCAGCAAGATCTTAAACAAATTTCCATTGTATGCACATAGACATCTCTTTATGATCCTAGGCCATGTTTTGTCAGTCCACAGTCACACATTGATTGCATTGTCTTTTTTTCACTCACTGCAACCAACTCTGAAACTAAAAAATGTGGAACTTTCTACTCTCGCCACCATTTCAGCTCATACATTAGGAGGAACACATAAAAAGAGCTAATATCTATTATTCTAGAAGAGAATACCTCACAGTTTGCATTTTCTGTTTAGTTATGTCCTACTAGTAGTATATCCTTCTCACAAACAGTCTTACTGTTTGACATTACCTAAAAAAAACCCACCTTCTACTTTGAGTAAAGTGTGACTCCATGTGAATACAGTTGCTTTATCATTGCTTTCTTGTAGGAATTAATTTTTCCAATTTAGACTATCATCTTGCAATCTTTTGGTAGTCTGCCACCAAAGTACTAACAAAATCTGATTGGTTTTTTTTTTTTGGGGGGGGTGTTGTTTGTTTGTTTGTTCTTAATCTGCCCAGATATTAGATATGCCATTCTTTGATTTTGGGAGCTTGTCCTGTTCAGCTGCAAAACAAATCTTGTTTTAGTACAACTTAAATTCCTTTTATTTTGTCATATTTTATTGGTTTCTTATTTTTGATATTTCATTTTGATTTAAAGAAACCAAATTAACAAATATTTACTTAAGAATGTAATAATTGTACAAAAGGTAAACAGGAGCAAATATTGCTATTTGAAAGACATATGATCACTTCTCAGGATTGCCCATTTCTGCTTGGCATTACATGCTAGAGAGTATCATAAGGACTGGAGGAAGAAAAACCTTTCTTCTCTTTACAGTGTTTTCACATATCCTTGGCAGAGAGTTAAGATAAAAAATAAGAGAAGCCTAGAAATGTGCACCGGAGAATGTGCCATGGGTTGTGCCAGGCTGCCAAGTATTTGGAGAGGTTTGAAAAAGTGTTTCAGAGTTCTTATTAGGCGATTAGCCTATCACTAGGGAGTTAAGATCCATGCCTTCATAAAAGCATAGTCTTCCATTCTTGAGAGCTTCTCCTTTCATTCATATTGCACAAAAGACCAAACAATGCTCAACTCCTCCACTTCCCAGAAAGAAATATGTATGCAGACTGTATTTAAAAGCAGGATTTAGCAACACCAACGTGGGCGACGCAAATCCACCCATTAAAATCAAGCTCTCTGATCTGAAGTCAGATAAGTGCTGCTCCTAGTAGGTTGTGTGCCAAATCCAATTAAGTTTTGCATAACACACATCTTTGGGGATCTTGATTTATTAGCTCTGTTTGAAGAAAGTAATAAAAAATGAGGTTTGGTTTATCATGTCTCCATGTATGCAGACAGATACAGCTTGTCCTTCAATTCATGGCTGTACAGGTCAATGAACTCATTTTTGTTCATAGCTTGGCATACCAAGAGAAGGGGAAGCAGCCTATAACTCAGCCCAGTGACTCTTTTCTTGGCTACATTGTGCTTTCCCAGATCCCCCATGGCACTATACCTGTGGTTGAATCTTAAGCAAGGCCACCCAAGGTGGAGAACTCCTCACCCATCTCTCACCTGTCTGTCCCTCTTTTGCACCTCAATATATAAAGGTAAAGGTTCCCCTCGCACATACGTGCTAGTCGTTCCCAACTCTAGGGGGTGGTGCTCATCTCCATTACAAAGCCAAAGAGCCACTGCTGTCCAAAGATGTCTCCATGGTCATGTGGCCAGCATGACTAAACGCCGAAGGCACACAGAACGCTGTTACCTTCCCACCAAAATAGTCTCTATTTTTCTACTTGCATTTTTACATGTTTTCGAACTGCTAGGTTAGCAAAAGCTGGGACAAGTAACGGGAGCTCACTCCATCATGCGGTGCTAGGGATTCGAACCGCCGAACTGCCGACCTTTCTAATCAACAAGCTCAGCGTCTTAGCCACTGAGGCACCGCTTATATATATAGGGCTGGTTATAACCTGGTTATAACCTCCCTGCCCCCAGGGGTAACTTTGAGTGTAAGGCCAAGAAGCATTTGAATTTATCCTTGGGTCTGCCCCAACTTGAAAGAATCACAGTGAGCGTGATTTTCAGATTTAAATGCTTATGTCTTACAGCATACCAAGGTGGATGTACCTCTGACCAGGTTATAACCTCAACATATAGGGCTGATTATAACCTGGTCAGAGATACGTCCACCTTGGTATGCTGTAGGACATAAGCATTTAAATCTGGAAATCATCCTCACTGTGATTCTTTTAAGTTGGGGCAGACCCAAGGATAAATTCAAATGCTTCTTGGCCTTACACTCAAAGTTACCTCTGGGGGCAGGAAGGCTATTTTTTATATATCTAACCATAGTTAGCAAAGAATAAGCAGAATTGAAAAGTGGCTTCAATATGTAGTCTTCCAGCCTTTGTCCTGCTCAATGTACAAGAAGTGGACCTGAAGGATGTAGGGCTCTTGAGATGGATCCATATCAGTGGATAAGCCTTTGTTGTGGCCATTGAGAAAAGGAACATGGGAACATAGAAATTTTTCATACTATACATGCCCAGAACTACTGAAAAAAACCCAACGTGCATTTTATAGCCAATAGTGCAATGATATCTTGAAATAAGTTGTGGTTATGAGTCATGAAATGCTACCCACTAAACATGGGCAGAATTTTCTAAAATGATTGTGCTCTAGGTATTTCAGTATGGGTGATTTCATTATGAAGTAATATCTTACTGAGGATTTAGTTTTAAAAAGAATTTAGCAATATCTCCAATTTCTTCAAAAAAAATGATTATTCATGCCATTTTTCAGTTTCTGAATTTATTCAAATATTAATTTAATTCATAGAGGACTCAAACTTTAAAACTGCAAAAAAAAATCTGATGCAAAAATTAGAATACAGTTATCATGTTAAAAATCAGAAAAAAACTTAGGAGTGGCATTGAATATCCCTGTTTTAAGTAAACAATTTCCATATATTGTAATGATTACCTGTTAATCGGGGTAATCAATAAATCAGAATAGAGCTGGAAGGGACCTTGGAGGTTTTCTCGTCCAACTCCCTGCTCAAGCAGGAGGCCCTGCACCATTTTAGATAGGTGATTGTCCAGTGTTTTCTTTAAAAAACCAAAACAAAATATTTTAAATGTAGTTTCTGAAAGAATTGTGGTGATCCCCATGAGTCTGGCAAACATAAGGGTGAATAAAGCTGCAGTTAGGAAGGGTGTAGATGTAGTTGGGTTACCCTCATACAGCTTGTAATATATGGGAATGAAAAGATAATATTTCCCCTCCCATACTAGTTTCTTCCTCCACCTGCATGCTTATGGCTGAAATATCTAGTTTTGAAAAACAGTATATAAATTTTACAAATTAACTGAACAAGATGAGCAAAACATAATGTCAGCGTTCCAAGCAAACTTCCATTCCAATCAGTAACTCCAAGGCAAACATATCTCCAAAGTATCTTTATTAGAATAGCACCTGGCACATATGTGGAAACCCGAATCTAAAAGTTTTTTTCGGCTTTCCACAATTTCTCAAACTACAAATCCATCCCCCCCTTGGTCATCATCATATCACATGGCCCAATCACGACCTGTCCAAAAGTAAGATCCTTATTTCATCCTGCGTACTAAATGACCTTGGACTAACAAAAGAATTTTATTTTGTCTACTACTTAATTGAAATTACCCCCACTTCCACTCTCCCAGGCGATGTGGCAGTGTGGAATATAGCTTCCAAAGCTGACACATAATGCCTTTCCAGATAACAGCCTCTGAATATCCCAGTGCTTCACAAAGCAGAACAAAGAAGACATGTGCTGGCCTTCACTAATAAAAATGCTAAGATGATAGAAATGATACAATGATTCAGATACATCCACTTTCCATATTGCCAGAGTTCTTGTTATGGCCCATCAGGTCAATGCCAATTTCTGATGACAACATGAAGCTGCCCATACATGTTTGATTGTGGGTTTTTGGGGCCACATTTACAGAAGTGGCTTGAAAGTATCTTCTTCCTAGGGTTGAAAGAGAGGACCCAAACTTTCCCAGCTAACTTCGGGCCTAAAGGAGGACAGAACTCAGGCATCCCTGTCCTTAATCCAACACCTTATTTACTACACCAACCTATCTGGCTATACATCAACTACTAGGAGAGTGCAATAGAATTGATGGATGGGTGCTCTAGAGATTCGCCAGCAAGAGATAGAGGCTGTGGCAGAGGAAATATTTAGATTAAACAGGACAAAAGGAATTACAAGATACCAGAGGAGAAGCATGAAAGGTTCACCAAAAAGTTAATAAGAGCTGAGATTCTAAAAAGAACAAGAGATGATGGATAGATATAGAATATTTTTTAACATGGTGGTTATTTTATTAAGTGTTAGAAAAAAGAAGTAGAAAGTAGAAATTGGGAAAATAGTATTATATATACTGAAGTATAATAGAACATATTATAATTATTATGTATACACAAATGTTAGAAGTTGAAAAATTATGATTATGTACATTTAAATGGTAATATTAATATCTTTATCAGAATTGTATGCAAATTATATTGACCCAGACAATACACTGTTCACCAGGTACTTATGGATGTTAAAGAAAAAAATCATAAATAAAATTATAATAATTTTTAAAAAAGAAATGATGCCTCATCCTAACTCACTGCTGGTCCTGTTGTAATAAAACTCCCTTCTCCCTCCATTCCATTCAGACAGAAAATCAAATAAGCTACATTTTTAGTCTATATGTGCAAATAAACAAACAACCTTGAGCGGTTGCTATAAGAGCAAACTTCTGGGCTACAATAATCTCTTTTTGTCATGTAAGCTATAATTGTGAAACAATGTCATAGAAATAATTTTTCCAACTAGGAACTTTTGTCCTCCAAAGTACCTAATTGTATACTTACAATTGTATACTTACCATGGTTCTGATGGTAACTAAAATGGAGGGAAGAGATGAGACTACATTCCATACCAGTGTTTCTTAACTTCAGCAACTTTAAGATTTGTGGAGTTCAAGTCTCAGAATTCCCCAGACAGTATGTTAGCTGGGGAATTCTGGGAGTTGAAGTCTACATATTTTAACATTGCTGAAATAGGGAAACACTGTTCTAAGCCATGGATACACCAAGGCACCATGGAATTTGTCTTGACCCCAACCATCACCATACAAAGTGCAAAATGAGTTAACACCAGTGGGAAAACAGATTGCCCACAAGTTCTGCAAAGACAGAGCATTCTAAAATGCATTTCAAAGGAAATATCACTAGCATTAAACTTGCATCTGTGCAATAAACTTGTGCATTGCAAACAGCTTGGATTTGGGCTCTCACACATACTGACAACAAACTGCTCAGAATATGCCGCCTTGACTATCTCCCAAGAATTATCTGGCAACTACTTTCAGATGACAGCTAAATAAGAAGAGGATCATTATCAACTTTGGCATCAAGCACAAATACAAAATGTGTGAAATAAATTATTTATGAGTAAGTTCCCGAAACTGTGAAGAAGAAAGGGTGGGTGGGAAAGAAGCAGACATTAAACAATTTCCCCCCCTGTTTTTTAAAAACGCCCTAAGGGAAGAGGGTTGATCAAGAAATGGAGGTTTGGGGGTAAATCAGGGGCATTTCTTGAGTGGTACTGACAGGCATGCCGAACTGGTCGTGCATCTTCTTGGGAAGAACAACTCTCTCCTTGAAGATCTGCACAGTCTACATCTAGTTTTAGACAACAAAAAAAAAAATAGAAAAGGAAAATGATTATATTTAAATAGTCCAGCAATAGTAAGCTTCCCGACTACAGACAGCTAGTGAAAGAAATCCTGGCCCCTGATGAAAGGAACTATAATCAGGGGTGGGCTTCAAAATTTTTAGCAAAGCGTTCTCTGATCAGTTGCTGGGTGGGCGTGGACATGGTGGACATGGCCTAGTTAGCCTCCTACACCACGGTGGGCATTTTTGCCCTCCCCACGCTCCTCAGGCTCTCTGGAAGCTGGAAACAGGCCTTCCGGAACTTCTGGGAGGCCCATTTTTCACCCTCCCCAAGTCTCCATCTTCGGATGCTCTGCACTTACCTGCATCCGAAACAGGCCACGTGGGGACTCCAGGGGGGCGGGGCGGGATGGGCGGGGCCAGCCAGGACTAGGATTGGGGGGTTCACCAAACTGCATAGAACCTTAACTAGGGGCTCTCCTGAACCCCTGCAAACCCCCAGCAGTCCACCCCTGACTATAATGCATAATTCAATTACAATTACAATGTTTTCTGAGGGCATTACTTCATAGATATTGCTATACACATTTATACCAGTCAATGTTCTCTTTTGAACTGCTTTTTTTGGTGTGTGTTGCCTCTTCTAAATTCTTTGCTGAGTAGGGGGCGTGCATAAGCGCACCAACGTGCCTACTGTCCCTGTCCTATTGTTTCTTTTATTTTTCTTTTATTTTTCTTATATGTACCCATTTCATGTATTCATAACTATGTATACACTTATACTTATTATCTTGTAAACAATTGACAAATCAAATCAAATAAATAAAAAATAAATAAATAGTGCATTTCCACTTCTTGCAGCAAAGCATCTGGCCATCTTAATGGGTGCTTTTGAAAGGGTAACAGAAATGGCTGCTTGCCACCTCCCACCCATGATATATATACTTTAACCTCATTTAAATGGACTCCTATGAATAGTACTATATTTTCCTATCAACAAGGAGTGAACTGCATCGCAGTAAGTTCTTGTGAATTAAGGATTTAGTTACAGTGTTATCTGGCCTCCAATGCAAATCACGCTTTACATATCTACTTACTTGGGAATTGCCAAGTGACAATTTCTGAGCAATGGGATGATAAAGTTTATACATGTGAAGTTCAGAATCTTGGACAGTGTGGTATTCCCCGAGACACTCTATGGAAGCAAAAGTTGGGCTGTGAAAAAGCAAGATAGGAAGAATATTGATGCCTTTGAACTTCGGTATTGAGCTGTGGTGCCACAGGAGTTAGTGTGCAGTACTGCTACTTCTGCTGACTGCTAGCTGCCTGAAATTTGGCAGTTCAAATCTCACCAGGCTCAAGGATAACTCAGCCTTCCATCCTGCCGAGGTGGGTAAAATGAAGACCCAGATTGTTGGGGGCGATATGCTGACTCTGTAAACTGCTTAGAGAGGGCTGCAAAGCACTGTGAAGTGGTATATAAGTCTAAGTGTTATTGCTATTACAGAATACTCTTGAGAATAAATATCTGTGGAGGTTCTTAGCCATCCAGGTCATAGTTGTTTCAAGAGTGTTTTTTTTTTTTTAAGGCAACTCAACTGTTTTTTTTTTCCCCTGAGGAAGAAGAAGGCTACGTTTTGCTTCTCATCCTAGACACTTCATTTGTTGTGACTAGATGGTGTTGGGGGATAGAATCCTTCTGTCCTTTCATCTCCCCACCATCCAGTAAAATAAATGCTTCCAGTAAATTTGATCTCATCCCACAGTAGTCAACAACTGAATTTTAAATGAAGTGCCATTAGGCAGAAATGTGATGTTGGAAGGTAATGAATGCCAAAAATATACCCTGCAAAAATTATTTGGGTAACAAATTGCTGGAAGGTAAATTCTCCTATTCAATTAGGTTCTAAAAAACTGTTTTGGAAATTCCCTATATTTTGCTTCCTCCAATAAGAACCCTCCTTATTCTACAAGAGCCTGAGTATCCAAAAATGTGATAAAGAATTCCTGAGGGAATAGTAGTCTTCCATTACGTAACTTGCCATCACTGTGAAATCTTCCTTCTCATCAACCCTGCTAAATCTAGGGAAGAAATGGGATGATCCATTTAAATGGCATTAAGAGCTATAAATCTAATCTTACAAAGCTTCTCCTCCGGAAATAGTGAATTGTAACTAGGGCATACAAATCCTTTGCTAGACCAATACTCGAATACAGCTCATCTGTCTGGAATCCGCACTTTATAGCGGACATTAATACAATTGAGGGAGTCCAGAAGTATTTCACAAGAAGAGTACTACACTCCTATGCTCGCAACAGAATACCCTATATCTCCAAGCTTGAAATTTTGGGCTTGGACAACCTTGAACTATGCCGCCTACGGTTGGACTTAAGCGTAGTACACAAAATTATCTGCTACCATGTCCTACCAGTCAACGACTACTTCAGCTTCAACCACAACAATATAAGAGCACACAACAGATATAAACTTGATGTTAACTGCTCCAAACTTGATTGCAGAATGTACAACTTCAGCAACAGAGTGGTCAATGCCTGGAATATACTACCTCACTCTGTTGTTGTATCCTCTAACCCCCACTCCTTTAACCTTAAACTATCCACTATTGACCTCACCCCATTCCTAAGAGGTCTGTAAGGGGTGTGCATAAGTGCACAATCATGCCTACCGTCCCTGTCCTATTGTCTCCATTTCTTGTATTCTTACTCATGTTTATACTTATACCTATTATCTTGTAAGTGACTGACAAATCAAATAAATAAAATAAATCCCTCATAACATCTTTTTTGGGGGGGAAGTATAGGTTGATTTTCTTTCTGGTGAGATGTTTGGTGGCATCCTCTACCCACCATGGCAGCCATTTTATGAATACACCAATGTTGAAATGTTGAATAGCAGCTATTTGTGAGAAGGCTCACCACATTCTCTCAAAAGTCTAATTACGACCCATTTCTTCCTCTCCAAATGGTTGCTATGATATGGACTAAAAGACTGTGGGATCTTCCACCTTTCGATGTAGACAGAATGGAATATTGCCTATATTCTAAAACTTTAATGCACTGTCGTAGGTAAAAAGGAACCTGTGCACTAAAATGTGGCCTAGGAACAGATCTTAGACTAGTTCTTAGGATAGTTTCTATTATTCTCTATCTGTCTATCATCCATCTATCATTTAAATATCTTTCTTTCTTTCTTTCTTTCTATCTATCATCTGTCTATCTATCTATCTATCTATCTATCTATCTATCTATCTATCTATCTATCAAATATCTATCGATCTATCTACCTATCATCTATCTAAATATCTATCTACTATACTGACTCTAGATGGTATTGTATTTGATTCTATATTCTACACAATGTGTAATAAAAAATAAATAACTCTAGAAATATTTATTAAACTATTAAAATCACAACAACGATCTAACATCAACAGATGGTACCATGGCCATCAGCCATTGAAAATCCTGCAAAATAACATCCCCTTTATATCTCCAATCTCAGTTATCTGATGAGACCTATCAAACAAGTGGGGGGGAAAACTGCCTTTCAAATATACCTGGAATCAGCCACCTGGATTTTGACAGAATCACATTTGAAGAAAGAGGGGGAAATGACCTCATTATCAAATGTCAGAAACAAAGTTTCTGAGCTCTGCTGCAGCTCCTTTTCTGGAGGAACGTGCATTCATGAATGGATTTCTTTTCCTTTGTTTTCCATTGGAGAACATCAAACCACACCCTGCCTCCAAGCCTGCACATTGCAAACTACAGCAATGTGGATGATCTGAAACATCAGCAGGGCAGGTTCGCTCTTTCCCGAGGGCACTCTTTGAACCCCGCAAGCCTTTGCAAGGCTCCATGTTTCTCCAGAATCTTTTCTTCTTAAAGCCCTTTCAAACCTCTCTTGTGTGACCCTCACCATCCTGGCTGTCCTCCTTTGGACACACTTCAAACACAGGAAGAAATAAGTTTTTCATGTAAAGTTTAATTCAGGCAACCTGTATGACCCCATAATCTCTCACCACTGGCTATACTGGTTAGGATTAATGAGTGTTGAATTCCAAAAGATCTGGAGGGCTTTAGCTTGTTTACCTTTGATCTAATTTGACCCTCATTACTTTATTTTATTAAAGATACTGGGACACAGAATACTGGATTTAGATTCCAGGAAGACAGCTGCTGATGAAATTTTAAAGGGAAAAAATCCTAAAATAAAAACTGTTTAGTGAACTGATCAATTAACCAGACAAAAGATGGATTCTCTTTTATTGAATATATTCAAGAGAGACTAGGTAAATATGTTGAATAGAACAGAGTTGGAAGGGACCTTGGAGGTCTTCTAGTACAACCCCCGCTCAGGCAGGAAACCCTATACCATTTCAGACAAATGGTTGTGCAATCTCTTGTTAAAAACTTCCAGTGTTGGAGCATTCACAACTTCTGGAGGCAAGTTGTTCCATTGGTTAATTGTTCTTTTTAGTGCTAGGCTGCTTTGCTCCTTGATTAATTTCCATCCATTGCTTCTTGTCCTGCTCTCAGGTGTTTTGGAGAATAGCTTGACTCCCTCTTCTTTGGGGCAACCCAGGGGTGGGATTCTATCAGTTTACACCTATTCTCTAGAACCGATTGTTAACATTCTAAGCAGTTCAGAGAACTGGTTGTTAGAAGAAATTATTGGCCTAATCCTGTGAGGAAGGCAGGAAGGAAACATTCTGGTGTTGCTTACAGAAACTGATTCTCCGTTAACCCTTATTACATTCTTGACAGGACTAGACTTCTTGTCTCAGGAACGTCTCTGGAGTTTTTTCCCCCTCCTTTGCTGGTACTTTGCTTGTGTGGAGTGACCATTCAAAGTTACAATGGCACTGAAAAAAGTGACTTATGACCCTTTTTCACACTTACGACTATTGCAGCATCTCCACAGTCATGAGAGGCCAGGGGAGGAGATACGTGCCTCGATGTGAGTGATATTGAGTTGGCCACGCCCAACCAATAACATGACCACCAAGCCATGTCCACCCAGTCACATGACCACCAAGCCATGCCCACCACCTAAGCCACGCCCACAGAACCGGTTGTTAAAAAATTTGAATGCCGCCCCTGGGGCAACCCCTGAGATATTAGGACACTGCTATCATGTCTCTCCTAGTCTTTCTTTTCATTAAATCAGATATACCCAATTCAGCAACCGTTCTTTATATGTTTTAGCCTCCAGTCCCCTAACTATCTTTGTTGCTCTTCTCTGCACTCTTTCTAGAGTCTATACACATCATACTCCTAATACCACAGGCAGGATGTGTGTAGTTCTAATACTTAAATGTCCCCTTCTAATCCTAGTGTACTAGGATTCAATTCTAATTCATGTAAGTCTGGTGGAGAAGGACAAAACATGCCAAAATGTGAGGATTTCTATTTCACTATTCAAATAAAGTTTTGAAAATCTTATTACTAGCCTCTGAGGCTGCTTTTTTTGGTTTTGGTCTCAAAAGATCCTTCCAGGCTCAGTTGCACATTTAAGGAAGCGTGAAAGCCCCCAAGTTAGGTTCCTAAATGACTTTTTTATTGAAAGGTGTCCAGGATATGAAAAATTCCAACCACATCCTGCACATTTTTCACAGGGTGGGGGCACTCCTTAAGCCTGTGAACCTTCTAATTGTAGCATACAGGCCTTGCAAAGCGAACTTCAAACACCCTTGAGGAAAATCAGATTAGAGGCAAAATTATCCTCCTGTTTATGACTTTAATATTTGTCTCTGCTCTAATTCTGATGGAATGAGATTTGAAAGGAAATAGAGCAAAATGTGGTGCCTCACTCTGGTTCTGTTGGTTTGAGGCTGGGTGAATCACAGCGAAAGTCAAATCCTGATGGTGCCAAGATGTTCAGGTGCCATTCTCCCTGGGCAAGCCCCAGTTGGTGGCAATCAAGTAAGATCTGCTGTTCTTGTGAGAAAGACATCATCTGAGGAATCATCTGGGAGAAACAACTCATTTTTTCCTGTAAAATATGAATGTTCTAAACCTGTCTGTCAGCCTTCCACAACCTGGTGCCATCCAGAGAGATTGACATTTCTGTTCCAAGAAAACTGACTGGGAAGTCTAGAAAATGAGAGCTAGGTGACTGAAGTGGTCAAAGCTCAGTCACCACTGATATTTTATGCCTTATTTTATTTTTATTTTATTATTTTATTTTACCTTATGCCACCAGACTCGAAATTCTAGACCTAGAAAACCTAGAACTATGCAATCTTTGGTCCGATCTAAGTATAGTATATAAAATCATACATGTCCTACCTGTCAATGAATACTTCAGCTTCAACCATAACAACACAAGAGCAAACAACAGATACAAACTCAAGGTTAATCGCACCAAACTTGATTGCAGGAAATACGACTTCAGCAACAGAGTGGTCAATGTCTGAAATACTCTACCTGACTCTGTGGTTTCTTCCCCAAACCCCAAAAACTTTAACCTTAGACTTTCTACTATTGACCTCACCCCTTTCCTAAGAGGTCTGTAGGGGGCGCGCATAAGCGCACCAAAGTGCCTACGATCCCTGCCCTATTGTTTCTTTTATTTTTCTTATATGTACTCATTTCTTGTATTCATAACTATGTTTATCCTTATACCTATTATCTTGTAAGCGATTGATAAATCAAATAAATAAATAAAAAATAAATAAAATATCCATGGAACCATGGAATTGTGTATCAATACAATTTCACATGAATATCAGTGACCAAGTTCCTTCCGGGTTTCTGGGGGATCTGATCAGTGGTGGGATTCAAATTTTTTAACTACCGGTTCTATGGGCGTGGCTTGGTGGGTATGGCAGGGGAAGGATCCTGTAAAATCTCCAGTCAGAGGTGGTATTTGCCAGTACTCTGAACTACTCAAAATTTCCACTACCGGTTCTCCAGAACTGGTCAGAACTTGTTGAATACCACCTCTGGATCTGATGTCTGTCTCATCTGCTCCCCACTACAGAACTGAAAGAGGGGGTTAAGATTTAACTAACTCCTACCTTTGGAGGGAAAACAAAACAGCAGTGTTTTTCTTCTCTGAATTTCTACCATTCTGCTTTTTACAAGCAGCATAAGTTTATAATAGTGAGATGTCTAGGTCTCTGGACAAAGAGGGACATATTTCCTTTCCTGGGCAAGGAGACTGCAATCTTGCTTCATTGATTGGCTCTTAAAAGTGCTGACTTTTTTGGCTCTGCATCATTCCTTCTGAACCTTCCCATGGTCAGTTGGAGGGCAAAGGCTAGGAAAAACCATAGTCCAGAATTTTATTTACAATTCTGTTTGGAAAAGGTAGGTGTGTTCCAGAATATAGTAGGTCCAGAGCTTTTCTGTAACCATATATCCATCAGCAGGAGTACCCAGAAGCAGAAAGTAATTTATTGTATTTAAATATTACCTCCTCAAGAAACTATTGCTACATTCCACACATCTGGACAATGTTCTTTCTGTCTCCAAGCTTCTCTGTTTGTGGAAATTGATTGAAAAGATGGTTAGCCAACAACTCCAAAGGATCATGGAAGAAATAGATTATCTGGACCCTTCTTATCAGATTTCAGACTGGGACACATCACTGAGACAGGCATGGCCACCCTTGCAGGTGACCTAAGGTAGGCTCAGGATGGAGTGGTAAAACAGATAATCAGAGTTGGAAGGGACCTTGTAGGTCATCTAGTCCAACCCCCACCCAAGCAGGAGACCCTACACCATTTCTGACAAATGGCAGTCCAATCTCTTCTTGAAAGTCTCAAGTGATGGCGCTCCCACAACTTCTGAGGGCAAGCTGTTCCATTGGTTGATTGTTCTCACTGTCAGAAAGTTTCTCCTTATTTCCAGGTTAAATCTCTCCTAGTTCAGCTTCCATCCATTATTCCTTGTCTGGCCTACAGGCACTTTAGAAAATAGCTTGACCCCTTCCTTCCTGTGGCAGCTTCTTAAATATTGGAAGACTGCTATCATGTCCTTCTCTTTATTAGACTAGCCAAGCCCAGTTCCTGCAACCCGTTCGTTGTATGTTTTAGCCTCCAGTCCCCTAATCATCCTGGTTGCTCTTCTCTGTACTTTTTCTAGAGTCTCAACATCTTTTTTATAATGTGGTGACCAAAACTGGATGCAGTACTCTAGGTGTGGTCTTACTAAGGCTTTATAGAGTGGTATTAGTACTTCCCTTGATCTTGATTGTATCCCTCTGTTAATACAACTTAGCATTTCATTAGCTTTTTTGGCTGCTGCTGCAGACTACTGGCTTATATTTAGCTGGTTGTCCATTAAGACTCCAAGATCCCTCTCACAGTTACTGCCATTGAGCCTGGTTTCACCCAGTCTATATGTGTACTTTTGGTTTTTCTTGCCTAAGTGTAGGACTTTACTTTTCTCTACATTGAATTTCATTTTGTTAGATATGGTGCGTTTACCAATCCACACAATCTCTCACCTGTTTTTGGTACTGTTGACCATAGAATTTTTCAGTATCACCTAATAGAAATAGGGGGAAGGAACATTGTTTTGAGATGGCTATCCCCAGGGGTGCAATTCTCCTGGTTTGGACTGGTTCGGGTGAACCCCTAGCCCTGATGATCCAAACCGGTTCACTCTGATGATCATGCGGGCCCACCTGCCCACCCCTGGGCTGTACTCACAAATATCTGCTCAGCTGATTTGCACGGCAGGGTGGGTTGCCGCACCTCAGCTGTGTTACTTCCCTGAAGTAACATCAAAGGTAAGTAATTTGAAAAGTTGTGACATGCACGCAGCATGTGCGCAATTAGCGAACCAGTTGTTACACCAGCAGCATCCTACCACTGGCTATCTCCCTTCCTTCAGGGCTGGTTCCACTCAGTGGTATTGGGTGGAGGGGAATACCCAAGTCCTACACCTCTGTTTTTAGGGTACCTCAGGGCTCTTCTATCTTCTCCCCACTCCTCTTTACCATGTACCCATGAAGCTGCTGGATGAGGTCACCCATTAGCATAGGATAAGTATCATCAACGTGAGGTTTCTAAATTGTACACCTTTGTGCCAGAGATGGTATTCAGCAGGTTCTGACCAGTTCTGGAGAACCAGTAGCAGAAATTTTGAGTAGTTTGGAGAACAGGCAAATACCACCTCTGACTGGCCCCGCCCCCATCTAGTCTCTGCCTCCCGAGTCCCAGCTGATCGGCTGGTTCTTCTTTTGTTGGCCTGCACAGGAGAACGGAACTGGAAAGCAGGTTAGTGGAGTGGGGAGGGAATGGGATTGTGCAGTATCCTTACCCTGGAATGGGGTGAGAATGGAAATTTTGCAGTATCCTTCCCCTGCCACACCCACCAAGCCGTACCCACCAAGCCAAGCCAAGCGACGATCACCAATCCATGCCCACAGAACCAGTAGTAAAAAAAATTTCAATCTCACCACTGCTTTGCACCTAGCCATCTAAGTGAATGACAATCAAAAATGCTGTTATGCTTCTATCCCAGTATCTGGAAACTGAAGGGGTCATGATGGGGAGGAAGAGGCCTTGCCTTACCTGGTCCAAGTGAGTGTGTGTTTTGGACCCATGGATGCTGGAACTGGAAAAATTTCGTCCTTCAGTTTGAGTGAGTCTTGCTAGCATTTAGTGCAGAATGACAGTCCTCTGGGCTCACAGCTCCTGCCATGCAAAACTTTATTTTCTATCACAATACGTCCTACATGGGGTTGCCCTTGAAGATCATCCAGAATCTGAAATTGGTCCAGAATGTTTTAACACAGGTGGTATGGGCATTTCTTATGATGACGCTTCTACTCTGAGAATTGCAATCATTTTCAATAGGCTTCTGTGTATATTCAAGATGTTAGTTATCCTTCCCTCAAAACAACGCTATAGAGCACTGCACACCAGAACAACGAGAGACAAGAACAGTTTTCCCCCGAAAGCCATCACTCTCAACACTGTTCAACTATTTACAAAGTCTGCACTTTGTTATTGTTAATTATTATTGTTAATCTTCTCATCACTCCTTATCACCCATCTCCTTCCACTTGTGATTGCAGGACTGTAACTTTGTTGCTTGTATCCTTACGATTTATATAGACTGTTTCCTAGTATGATTTGATTGCTTATTGTACCCTATGACTATCATTAAGTGTTGTATGTTATGATTCTCAACTCTTGATGAATGTATCTTTTCTTTTATGTACACTGAGAGTATTTACACCAAGACAAATTCCTTGTGTGTCCAATCACACTTGGCCAATAAAGTATTGTATTCTATTCTAGTTATCCTTATAAAGCTATATGTGTCCCCAAGCCTATATAATGACAGCTCTTACTTTAGAGTCAGGATGAGTAGAGTCCCTACTCTTAAGAGTTATAGTAGATTCAGTTGTTGACTTATATGTTGTTGTTACTTATATTGTTCATTTGATTTTTCTTTTCTTTTTTTAATTTTGTGAATCACCCAGCATCACATTGTTAGAGTTGGTTGCCCATACACATTCTTTAAATAAACCAATTAAACTCAGAAACAGTCTTTTTCAGATGCATTTTTCAGAAATGCATCTGTTTTTATATACAGTTTTGGTTGGAGAAAGATGGATACAAGAATAGATAGGTAAAGTTAAAAAATAATCTGAAATTAATCTTGAGCTGAACATGACTCATGGAGATTTCATGAGCATGTCCATGCAGTTTCTTGGACAAATATGGAAGTGGTTTGTCACTGCCTCCTTTGGGGATTTTCTTTTTTTCACTTCATAGTCTAGCCTGCAGCTTTGATTTCCTGAAATTTTCCGTCCAACCCAATCCAAACCCCATTTAATTTTCAAGCCTAAACAAAGTACAAAAGTCCAGATGCTGCCATCTACTGACATGCAAAACCAAAGAGTGTGACTAATTTATGGTGCTTATTGTCAAAATATAAAGTTATAGATAGCATTCTAAACATGGTTAAAATAAGGAAGTCCATCCCTGATACTATTTGGTTCAAAGGACAAAAAGAGAAAACTGTGTTTTTTCTCTTGGCAAGTCATTGGCTGGCCACTGATAGAGTAAACAAAAGTTGTAACAAAGAGACCTAACTTCTGTAATCAGTATTGAGGAATTCTGGAAGAGGCAATTCAACAGTATTTGTTGTCCACCCTGTATAGTGTGCATGGATCCAAGAGAAGCACCAATGTATCATGTCGAAGATACTCATCGAACCTATCTACTGGAATAGAACTATCATTTCTAAAGTAATTTCAATCAAATGAATAGTTAGACTCAATATAGCACATCCAAGTTTCCATTCCAGTACTTCCCTGGATGTCTACAAAGCCCAACCTTATAATTTCATAAAGTGAGGACAAGAGTAATGCCAAGTTGGACCACTGCATCTAACCCTGTCATCTAGACCATGCTGGCTAAGGAATTGTGGGAGTTGAAGTCCACAAGTCTTACATTTGCCCAAGTTGGAGAACCCTGATCTAGGTAGCTTTCTATAATCAAAAGCAATGGAAGAAATGTTCTATCATCGATGCAGGAAAAATATTCAACTCTCTATCTACTTTATGATCTTGTCCTTCCATTCTGACAGCAAAATAATTTGCTTAAACCTGGCAGTAATTAATTTAATTCTTAAATGAACCAATATTAGAAATGAATAACCAAATAACAGAGTCAGAAGGGACCTTCTAGTCCAATACCCTGCTCAAGCAGGAAACCCTATACCATTTCAGACAAATCTGTCCAGTTTGGATTTCAGTCCAATCCATCGTTTAAAGTCATCAGTGTTGGAGCACTTACAGCTTTTGGAGGCAACTTGTTCCACTGATTAATTGTTCGGAAGCAAGTGGTATGTTTGCAAATCTGTACCATCTTTGTCTCTTCTTTCTGTGCCATTCCTCTATTGTCTTCTTCTTATTAACATACATTAATCTATTATGCTGCTGTAAAAAGTATCTTATGGCCTGTATCCCTATATAGAGCTGTGACATATAACAAGTAATCTATGATGGGGAGAAAAACCACCATGTGTATCATTTTGGAATGATCCCACCAAGAGTTATTTTAAAATTTCTTTTGGGAACTGATTGGAAGACAAGGGAAGTGGCAGTGACTGTAAGACATACCTTCCAGTTTGTAGGGTAAGTCTGACAGCAACATTAAGTACAGTAGACAGGTTTAAGGCAAAGGAAGCTAAAAATCACCTGATTTGGAGGGAATCACTTACGAGTCCCTCCTTGAGGGAGATGGGTGGTGTAGAAACACAAGATACCAATAAAATAAATAAATAAACGATGCTTCATGAGATACTGCCATAGCAATGTTGCTATCCCTGTAAAAGTTCCAGGAAAGGCATCAATTTTAAACGCAGAGTTTTTGCCTGTGTGGATGCACTCATAAATGCTGACCTTCCTGCATTGGGCAGAATGCCTTTGTTATAGATGTAATTTGTTATCTTCGAACTGGACCTTTAAAAAAAAAAAGAAGAGTGTGACTGCCAACAGTGCACAGATATTTTTTTTAATGCTTTGCTAGAGCTTTTCTCAGACTTCTCTGATCAAGCTGACAGTTTAGCCCTAAGGAAAGTTATAAATTCTGCACTGAATTCCGGGACAATCTTTCACTGTGGCATTTCTGCCCTCCGGACACTCTTTGGTTATCCATAAATGTGGCAGATGATGGGATTTTATGGCTAGAAACATTCTTTGCAGACACAAGTACAATAACCAGGGCTGAAAATGTAATTAAAATGACTGGATGAACTCTCTTCAAGGAATCTTTTTAGTCATTAGTGGATTGTAACATCACCAATGCTTTAATTCAAATGGTGTACAAACAAACTCATATACAAACACACTAAATAAACAAGCAAGCAAATGTGCAAATAAATCAAACTGAAGTAGCCCAAAATTTAGACCTAGCCATGAAATGTTGGAAAGAGGAGGTATCTAAACACTGTGGATCATACCTTAAAATACAAATGCATATGATACTTTTTTTCTCCCTCTGCTTATGTAATGATGTGTCTTAAGGGCTTCTTCTCATTTTTTTTTTTACAGTTTTGAGAGATTTTGTTGAAATATCAACCAAAACCAAGTGTAAAATGTGATTATTAAGGAATCTCTCTATATATTTTGATTTAAATTTCAAGCAATCATTAACTTGCAATTTCTGCACTGAATCTTTTGATCACTGACTTCTGCTTAATTATGTTTGCACCACTCTTTTTGAAATGTTCTCCATTGCTCATTGAAATCAAAATTTGAACTTCTTTTGCAAATTCAGATTTTTCTTAGTGGAATTATGAGAAAAGGGAAACTGGACTCAGGACCTCTAAGTCATACCATCAAGCTCTAAGCCAGGGTGTCCAATCTTGGCAAATTTAAGACTTGTAGACTTCAACTCCCAGAAGTCTTCATCCAGCATGACTGGCTAATGAATTCTGGGAGTTGAAGTCCATAGGTAATAAAGTTGCCAAGGTTGGACACCCCTGCATCTAAGCCATTAATCTTCTAGTTCTTGACTGGGTGGTATTGCCTGAAGCAGAAGAGAATGATACAAAATATATCAGCCCTCAAAAGATAGCTGTTATGATTTGGGCTTGGCAATTTTGGTTCATTGTAATGAGGTTGGTCTGACACTCCCAGTACATTTTAATTTCATTGCTTATACATCCAACAAGATAGTCAGGAAACTCCCCCTTCTCCTGTTGCCTACTGCAGCCTGAAGGTTTTGGGAATCCCCATTACAATCCTAGAATGGAGGTAACACTTTCTTTCACACACACACACACACACACCCTCCAATGGGGAAGCAGAACTGTTTTTCATGTATCCTCTTTTGATTTACACAGCTGTTAAAACTAATAACATCTGTTACATCAGTTGAGATTTCAGGTTTGTCATGTTGATTACAGGCAAGATGTAACAGATAACAGATAATCAGAGTTGGAAGGGACATTGTAGGTCATCTAGTTCAACCCCTTGCCCAAGCAGGAGACCCTACACCATTTCTGACAGATGGGAGTCCAATCTCTTCTTGAAAGTCTCAAGTGATGATGCTCCCACAACTTCCGAAAGCAAGCTGTTCCATTGGTTGAGTGTTCTCACTGTCAGAAAGTTTCTCCTTATTTCCAAGTTAAATCTCTCCTTGTTCACTGTCACTATCACTGGTTTATCCTTCAGTGGCATCCCTTTTGTAAATAATTTTAGTTGATATTAGAGAGCTCAATTTCAGATTGTTCTGTTTAGTGGATGGTCCCCTTTGTAAATATTTTTAGTTAATATTAGAGAGCTCAATTTCATATTGTTCCATGTAGAGCAGTGCCCTCCCCAAACCTTTTGGGCACCAGGGACTGGCTCCATGGAGAAAGTTTTTTCCACAAACCAGAGCATGTGTGATTTTGTGTGCTGCCCACATCCCATGGCTGGTGCTTTGCTTGTTTGTACGGCCCATTTCTGACATGCCACAAACTGGTGCCAATCCCTGGACTGGAGGTTGGGGACCCCTGATCTAATGGAAGGTCTCGCTTATAAATAATTTTAGTTAATATTTTGAGAGCTCAATTTCATATTGTTCAGTCTAGTAGAAGGTGAGAGGTGGGGGAGAAAAGGAGAAGAATAATTAGAAGAATACACTGTGAACCCTGGCATACTAAAACTAGTGTAATTTATTTATTTATTTATTTATTTGATTTTTCAGTCGCTTACAACATAATAGGTATAAGTATAAACATGAGTAAGAATACAGGAAATAAGTATGAATAAATGGGGACAATAGGACAGGGATGGTAGGCACCATTGTGCACGTATGCACGCTCCTTACAGACCTGTTAGGAATGGGATGAGGTCCATAGTGGATAGTTTGAGGTTAAAGGAGTTGGGGTTAGAGGATGTAACAACAGAGTCAGGCAGTGCATTCCAGGCATTGATCACTCTGTTGCTGAAGTCATACTTTCTGCAATCAAGTTTGGAGCGGTTTACATTGAGTTTGTGTCTGTTGTGTGCTCTTGTATTGTTGCAGTTGAAGCTGAAGCTGAAGTAGTCATTGACAGGTAAGACATTGTAGCAGATAATTTTGTGTGCTACACTTAAGTCTAACCATAGGCAGCGTAGTTCAAGGTTCCAAGCCCAAAATTTCAAGCCTGGTGATATAGGGTATTCTGTTGTGAGCAGAGGAGTGTAGTATTCTTCTTGTGAAATACTTCTGGACTCACTCAATTGTATTAATGTCCAATATACAGTGCAGATTCCAGACTGATGAGGTGTATTCAAGTATTGGTCTAGCAAAAGTTTTGTATGTTCTAGTTAACAATTCAAGATTTCTGAAGGAGAAACTTTGTAAGATACTCTTACGAAAGGCATTTTGGCAATGCTGTTACAGTGAGCTCTGATGCTTAAGTCATTTGATATGAATACTCCAAGGTCCTTGACAGAGTGAGGATCATCAACGAGGTCATATCCACCTAGTTTGTATTTTGTGTACTGATTTTTTTTTACCAATGTGTAGGACAGAGCATTTGTTGGTCGAGATTTGGAGTTGCCAATTGTTTGACCATTCAGACACATAATCTAGGTCACTTTGAAGGACAGTAGCATTGTTGGTGATGTTGAATAGTTTACGTCATCCGCGAAGAGGATGCAGTTGCTTATAAGGTGATCGCAAAAGTCATTTATATTGATAAATTTATATATATCTTTAAGAAAAGAGGGGAAAAAAGAATACATGCTCACTCTTCATTGGCTTCATTGGCTTTTGGGATATTGTATTTAATATCCACTTCAGGGAATACTAGATGAGCAGGCTAGGCAAGATGAGGCTGTTTCAGTTGTTTGTGGACTTCAAATCCCATCAGCTCCTACAACACTTCTCATTATTAGAGGTGATGTGATTTACATACCAGCTGAATCTGAAGGATTACAGGTCGCCCTGTTTTACTGTATATGATTATAATCTTAACATGACACCCATCCACTGTGTGTGTCCATATATACATCACAATTCTCTATTACATATGAAGGAAAAAATATACAAAACAAGCAAAAGCAAATTTAGAAAATAAGAAGTGAAGAAAAAAGAAGTAAATTTAAAAAAAAATAGAATTATGCCTTCTACCTTTCTTTATGTTCAGCAATTATCATCTTAATCTTTTCACCTCCATCCCCATCCCTCTTCAATCCCTCAAATCATCATTTTATTTTATTTTTTCAACAAGAAAAAAATATATATTCTTAAAAAAAAACTTTATTTTTTTTCTCTGATCGGAATGCCTTGTCATTTCTGCAAGTCCATATGTCACAATTCTCATCAACTTTAATTATAATGACTCTGTATTGTATGGGGCATGTAATACAACTCTGCTTCAGATTAGTGATGGTCGATACAGGAGTAATTACAGGGAGTACAATATTATTTTCCCCTTGGGTTATTTAGAAAACAAAGATACTATACAAGTGAAATATCAATGTGTCCATGAGCAATTGGAGTGTTACTTCTATGTGTTGATACCAATTGCTTCCCACACTCTCTACCTACAGAGAGCATTTGAACTCATTGCCCTGGGAGGAAGAATAGTAGAGTTTGCTGCTTGGGACTTTTTCAAGCATCTTGTTTCCATCATAAGTGGTTATTATGAGAACCACAAAACATGAGAAACATGCTTGTTATCTTATTTTCCTTCCCTTCTCTATCCTTCTGTCCTTTTACGTATTAAACCAGACTGCAGAGGTGGCCTCTAAGCTATGTTAATTACTTTCCTGGCTTAGGAGCAGAAAATTACTATTAGAAATAATAAAATAAAACACGGGTAATTGGAACACACCTGAATTATTTCTATGCCAGTACTTCATGCTGAATTATTGCTATGCCAGTACTTCCTGCCCATTCTATTTGTAGGGTACCTGTCATCTGCAAGAATAGAAGAAAGGCAAATGACAACACTGTATTGTTCTGATATAAAACCTGCCTCTTTTACATATGTATAGTTGCTGTTGACCAAAACCATCATTATGATATGTGTGTTATCAAACAAGGAATGCAAGTATTACAGAATAACAGGTAAAAGGGACCTTGGAGGCCTTCTAGTCCAACCCCCTGCTCAGGCAGGAAACCTATACCATTTCAGACAAAGGATTATCCAACATCTTCTTAAAAACCTCCAGTGTTGGAGCAGCCACAACTTATGGAGGCAAGTTGTTCTGCTTGATTAATTGTATTAACTGTCAGGAAATTTCTTCGTAGTTCTAGGTTGGTTCTCTCCTTGATTAGTTTCCATCCATTGCTTCTTGTCCTGCCTTCAGGTGCTTTGCAAATATGTAAAAGATGGATCTTGTACTATAACACCTTGATGCACTCTGTAACATTCTGATCTTGCTAAGATGGCCTATGGGAGAAAGAATAATTTGTATTTATAGAGTCATGTTTTTCCTCTTTCTAACTGCATCTGGATTGGAACAAAAATCTTCCCATAGTGCAACTGGGTAGAATGGATTAATGCAGCAAATGGGAAAATATGATCTGTTCCCTGTTTTCGCACCACACATAGAGCTGATGTGCATCAAAATTTTCTTGAGTAGATGGTGAAGTTCTGTTAGCTTCAAACTTGTTTTTGATATGAATTAGATCCATAATTAGAGGGACTGCGAGAGGAACTACAACCATTGTTTACTCGCAAGTTTGAAGTACAGGTTCTTCTCCCACAGCACTAGAAAAATGAGTAGGCAGAACTTGCTATCAGACTCACAGCTGATATGACGGTAAATCTCAGCTCTTCAGAAAATTCTGCCTTCAGTTACAGAAGTTTCACAGACTTAACATAGCTGTGGTTAGATAAGTAGCTGTATTCAAGACAAGAGAAAAGCCATAAATAGGTGGCACTATTTTGTATCATACTCTGTCTACTACAACAAATCTTAATTTATGTGTGTGTTAAGGTTAATCTTAAGGTTAAAATCTAAGTCTTTTTCTCTAATCCTTTCAATTCAATGCACTTTGAATGGACTTTGGACCTTTGTGTTCCTGGTCTTGAAAGTCATCAATACTTGTTCCATATTTGTATTTATATAATGTTTTCTTTGATCTGAAAATTATTACTTCCTGTCTCATCAGTTTCAATCTTTATACAGTTACATCCTTTCAAATAATATTTTTTTCCAGGCAATATGTTGGTGATACACTTTTGCCATAGTCAATGTCTGTCAACACAGAAGTTAAACCTGTGATAGGTATAATAGTAGTAGAGTTGACATATTTATCATATTTTTGGCCTTATCAAATGTTAAAACACTACTAGTAAATATTGAGAAAATAGGGCTAACCACTAATTCAGTGGGAATTTTATTTCATTACTTCAAAGACATACTTTACAAATATATACATCAGCAGTCTGTGTGGTAATTACGTGGGGGGGGGGGGGGGGGGGGGGGGGGGGGGGGGGGGGGGGGGGGGGGGGGGGGGGGGGGGGGGGGGGGGGGGGGGGGGGGGGGGGGGGGGGGGGGGGGGGGGGGGGGGGGGGGGGGTTGGGGGGGGGGGGGGGGGGGGGGGGGGGGGGGGGGGGTTGTGGGCGGGGGTGGGGGGTTTGGGGGGGGGGGGGGGGCGGGGTGGGGGGGGGCGCTTATCATATTGCTCGTGGGTGTGGGGGTTGGGGGGGGGTGTGTGGGGGTGGGGGGGGGGGGGGGACGGGGTGGGGGTGGGGGTTGGTTTGGTGTCGGTTTGGGGGTGGTGGCGGGGTTTGGGGGGGTTGGGGGTTTTGGGGGGGGGTGGGGGGGGGGGTTGGGGGGGTTTTTTTTTTTTGTTTGTTTTTTTTTTTTTTTGTTTTGGGGGGTTTGGGGGGGGTGGTGGGGGGGGGGGGGGGGTTTTTTGGCTTCTGGGGGGGTGGTTTTTTGGTTTTTGTTTTTTTTTTTTTTTTGGGTTGGGGGTTTGGGTTTTTTTGGGGGGGGGTGGGGGGGGGGGGGGGTTGTTTTGTTTTTTTTGTTGTGTGTTGGGGGGGGGGTTGGGGTTTTTTTTTTTAAGGTTTTTTTTTTTTGTTCCGGGAAGGAAGGCGTTCTTGGCATGACCACGCCGTGGTGCTGGGGGGGGGGGCAAGGGGGGGGGGTGTAAGTTTGGAAAAAGGAGACAAGGCATCTCAACCTATCAATAAATTATTAAAGTTTTCTATGAAAAACTCAGTAAACCAAAGCCAACATAGATTGCAGAGTTTAATATCTAAGAGCCTGTCCAATAACTACATATGGGACATTGCAACTGGTAAATATAGTGTATGCCTGTAAAAATTAAACAAAGGCAACGGATACAATATAATTGAATGGTTTGATCTTGTGGAATAGGATTGATTAATACATGCAGGGAGTTGAAGGTGTTGGTTTAATTATCAATGAAAGGACTAAAAACATATGTCAGAAAGCAGACATTGGTGTCATCTAGGTTGTTTGTGTGTTTCTGTGTCTGTGTTTGGTAATTCACAGAGCTAGTGAGTGTTGTGTGTTATGCTAAGCAGTGCAAGATTCGATGATGTGGAGAGACCTGGCCCATAAAATCACCAAGAGTCAGACACAATTGAATAGGTAATATCATCATCATCATGTGTTATGCGAGAATAAATAATAGTGGACAAATATATGAGTCTAGAGAAAAATCTGTGACCCAAAAAATATGTGCAAATGAATGTGATAGAGGAGCAAAATATGTAAGGTGACATGACTGGATGAGTGAGTAGAAGAATGGTTGTAAGACTTGTTTAACTTGTATGTGAAGGCTGGTTCTGTTCTTGATAATTGGAAGGAAGCTGTTATTGTTTCCCCTTAATGGATGCAAAAACTACAGAGAGAATGAGTTTGTTCAATGTATCTGGAAACGTTGCTTGGCAGAATGACTTGAAATGGTACAAGAAATGACAATGAACGAAATCTGTGTAATGCAGCTTTATAACAGGATAGGGATGTACGGAGAATTTTTTCTCTCCCTGAAAATGGATTATTGAGAAACTAATAAATGTGAACAAGTTTAGTGTATTTTGCAGAACACTTTAGAAATTGTAGAAACATTTATGGGTTTGTTTGTTTTTAAGTGTAAAGAATTGCAAGATAAAAGAAGTGACCAGCTGGTATGCAATATTACAGTTGATTTAATATTTATTACTGAATGCAAGGAAGGCAGAAATCTTGAAAGTTAATACAAGCAGTCCTCGACTTATAATGGTTTGTTTAATGACTGTTCGAAGTGACAAGGGCACTGGAAAAGTGACTTATCACCATTTTTCACACTTATAACTATTGCAGCATATCCATGGTCACGTGATCAAAATTCAATTGCTCAGCAACCAGTTTCTTATTTGTGATGTTTGCAGTGTCCCAGGGTCATGTGATCACTTTGTGTGACCTTCTGATAAGCAACGTCAAGGGGAAGCCAGATTCACTTAACAACTGAAGCAAAAAAGGTAAAATGGGGCAAAACTCACTTAACAACGGTCTCACTTAGGAACAGAAATTTTGGGCTTGATTGTGGTCGTAAGTCGAGGACAACCTGTATTTAATCATTCAAAGATGGTTCTTTTATATCTTTTCTAACGTTAAGTATTTGATAAATATTTTCTGGATATTCACTGAAGTCATCCCGTCTTATTAGCATTCCCATATGAAAAAAATGCAATAACTATTGAATGAAGCAGATTTTACAATATAAACATCAATAAAGAACCTGGAAAGAAATGAAATTCCCTCACTGTGAAAGCCCTGGAATAGGATCTTTCTTTTCATTAGAAGAGGAACAGATTGGTAGGCAGGCTGGCTAGAGCTTCAGGGCAGAGAGGAATTATAGTATAACAATCAGGCATTTTTCTGTGGGAACACCTTGGGCACTAATATTGAAATATAATCATTTATATTTATTTGAAAAATAATCTTAACTAACCTTTGAGGTTGCAGTTTGCAGGTTTTTAAAGCACATGTATCCATAAAATGGAGAAAGCAATTGTCTTCCCTTAGCCCAGTTGCCTTGGGAAATGGCACAATATGAATAGGAGACAGAAATGATGCTGACTCAGTATCTAAATTTTATGAACGGTGCTTTGTGATTGCAGGTAATTCACCTGTCTTGCTCTTTATAAAACTCTTGTGATCTTCCTAAGTCATAAAGACAGAGACGTATGTAAAACTTAAGGCTGCCAACCTCTTGTTTTATTGGACCAACTCCTGGCAGCTGTTCTCCCTGAAAATATTGACTTTGATGCCAGGAAATGCTTCATCTGCTTTATTTATGCATATCAGTCCACTGTTTAAATTACAAGCAAAAGACCAATGTAAAAAATGTTCTTTATATAGTTTTATTATGAAATCCTTCTGGGGGATTTGACCTTAAAAAGAAACGGAAATATATCTAGGACAATATTTCTCCCAAAAGATAAATGAATTTAGGATGATCCTAAAGGAAGAATAGAATAGAATAGAATAGAATAGAATAGAATAGAATAGAATAGAATAGAATAGAATAGAATAGAATCCTCACCTCATCAGCCTAGGACTGTGATCTCCAGCTGAAATTGATCAGAATCAGGAGAGAGAGATTGAAGTAATTACTAATTAAGATTTAATGCCAGTAAAATAATCAATTATAAAAAATATTAATCCGCCATTTGAATAAAATCTAACAACTCTTCTATCTCATATGCAAGCCACCTTTAATCACAGAAACAAATACAAATAAACATATATATTTTCTACCAGAAAGGAAGAGGTGGGAAGAAAGAAAGAAAGAAAGAAAGAAAGAAAGAAAGAAAGAAAGAAAGAAAGAAAGAAAGAAAGAAAGAAAGAAAGAAAGAAAGAAAGAAAAAGAGACACACACACAGACAGAAAGAGAGAGAGAGAGAGAAAGAAAGAAAAAAGAAAGAAAGAAAAAAAAGAAGGAAAGAAAGAAAGAAGGAAGGAAGGAAGGAAGGAAGGAAGGAAGGAAGGAAGGAAGGAAGGAAGGAAGGAAAGAAGGAAAGAAAGAAAGGGGAAGGGAAGGAAGAAGGAAAGAAAAGAGAGCTAAACTATTTTAGATATTACACAAAGGGTTATATTTACTAGACAAGGAGGCCCACTTAAGCAGCAATTAATTTTAGGTTAATTTTCAGAGGTATCCATCCATCCATCCATCCATTCTTGGAGTCATCCATTTTTGGTAGCCATTTCCTGCTGCACTCAGGTCCTTATTTTCAATCATACCTACTATTTTTTTCAGAGCACACAAAAGTCTATTCCCCACCACTTCAATATAAGGGAAATTAAGGGGGAAAGTTATTATTCCTAGTTTGTAAATATGGCCCATAATTAAAAAATAATCCAAACTTTAAAAAGTTCCTCAGATTTCCTTTGTAAAAGTTCACCCTGCTAAGAACTGAACATTGAAACTGGTGAACACACCTGGAGTGCTAGGGCCATGAAAACTTTCCAAGCATGCTGAGTATTGATTGCCCAAGTCTGATCTCTCTGTAAAACAAGAAGCTAGATTTTCTAGGCTTCTCGGTTATAAGGAACGAACTGAGTTTGCCTATAGTTGTACACAGGGATGCCTTTGTACTTGTGAATGCCATCTGTGATATAGTTGTACACAGGGATGCCTTTGTACTTGTGAATGCCATCTGTGATTATTGCTTCTACCCAATACAAATGACATAAAATACTCACAAGTACATAATTTGGAGTCATGAGCCAGACAATACTTAGCTGAAGTTGGATTGGGAAATTCTTCCTCTAGTCTATTTGGATGTGATGCTGGCAATGTTACTTTCCATTACATGTGTTCCCATCCCTCTGAAGCCTTCCTGGCAATCTACTCTTCCCAATGTGAAACAGGCCCTGTTCCTTCTTCACGAAGTCTTTCCTTGGGATTTAATGGAAGTGTGAGAAGCAACTACAGGTTGTGGAGACACGATTGCACATGAAAAGGCAAAAAGTAACTACACTTCTTTCCTCCAACATATACATATAAAATTATGAGAACACATACTCTACCACATAGAATTTCACCAAAATTCTATTTTTCTTGGGGAGGAAAAAAGCAAAAGCAAATTCCACCATCAACTTGAAGCAGAACTAGTGGAAAACATAATGCAGAAATCACCCCCAACCCCCCTCTGCATGGCACTAGGCCCAGGCAAGATTAGACAAGCACTTTGGATTTCTAGAGGAACACCTGTCTAATTCTACATGAGCACACCTCTCTTTCTTGATAGGACATGCCAATATTTTGTTCTAAGAAACTAGAGTACAGAATGTAAAGAGAGATGTAATCCACTGACGGTAGTCAAATAGTCTTCACGTTCAGCTCCAGACTATATATAGCACAAATAATTACTGTCTAGGGGTGTATGTGTGTGCGTGTCTCTGTGAGTGAGTGTGTGTGTGTGTCAACATGGATTGTGTGTGTGTGTTTGTGCATGTGCTCTATATGAATATATTTGCCTAGCGTTTATTCAGAGGTAATCAATTCAAGCAGCAAATGGCAGGCAAAGAACTGAGAATGTGATATGTTCCCTTGCATTCTAGTCCTTTAGAACTGTATAGGAACTGTATATTTTTACTAATGATTTAATTATAAGACTATCTATTCTAGGAAAGAAGAATGTGAAAATGGATGAAATGATAGAGAGATGAGGGAGAGGTTAGATAGACAGAGATAGAAATAGAAAGAAAGAAAGAAAGAAAGAAAGAAAGAAAGAAAGAAAGAAAGAAAGAAAGAAAGAAAGAAAGAAAGAAAGAAAGAAAGAAAGAAAGAAAGAAAGAAAGAAAGAAAGAAATAGATGATAAGGATAGAATGCCCTTAAGTTGATGAAAATATCTTGGCAGTGATCTTGGCAACAATTAAAAATTCTTTGACACTGTCTTCTTCTGCATGATTCGTCTGCCCAGTCTAGCATGTGATCCCAGAATTCACTGAAGGTATATCATTCAAATACTGGTTTGGCCTTTCCAGTTTCCGAACTCATATAAGGCCAGACAAGTTTCCACCAATTCACACATATACACATTAAAGCTATGATATTTGCAAATGGCCTTTTGCAAGTTGTTCAGGAAATAAAGGCAGGGAATTTACCATCAATTTCTCAAAAGCAGATCTTCCCCGTTAATGGGGACAATAGCAAAGCTATTGCAAAAGCTTCTCATAAAAGTTCTTCCTTCTTGTTATGTTTGGCAGGTCGGACTCATAGAGACGAGAGACTCAGATTAAGTGAACAACAGCTCTTTATTAAACAGGCTAGTTCTGAGTAAAAAACAGCGCTCGCGGCGGCTCTTCTTATAGAGCTAGCCGCGGCTAGGCGGCCAATGACATCGCTTTGAGTTTCCCACGATTGGTTTCATCCAATCGCGGTAGACTCCTAGCGAACCAATCACAGCCGTCCTGACTGTCCAATCACGTAGAGGTCTTTGTGGACCAATAGGAATGCAGGGTTTCAAACCTGCTAATATGGAACACTTCTGTTAAGATTTAAAGAAAACCGAAGAAGACAAGGCAACTGTTGATCGCTGAAGGTAGGATTTAGAGCAAAAGACAGGACTTTCACACATAATTTGTAACAAAATAAATGTACACTCCACAAGGGGAAAAAAGTCAGCAAAAGCCTCTTTCCAATTCTCTTTTATCAGATCAAAATGCAAAGGAATCTCTCTGTTCTACTGCATTTTTAAACTGCCAAGTAGAAATACTGAAAACACCATTCAGTGGAAGAATACAGCACATCCACTTACCTTGGGGAAATCAAAATGGCAAACTTGGTCTTGATATGTTGTCATAAACCATTATGTCCAAGAAGGAGATAACTAATAAAAATTAAACGTGATACAGCTGACATTCCCACTCTATTATTTCTTAGGCCTTCTGGACAGAGAAAGAGTAGGCCGTTTCTATGGAGCATATTGCTATGACAATATGACAAATAATAATAAGACAAATATGAAATAAGACAAATATCAAAGAAAAAAAAGTAGCCAGGCATGCAGAGGGAAGACCTCTATATTTTGTTGTAGGAAGAACAGAAAATTGTTTAGGGATTACTTGCCAAATAGTTCTTTGCGGGGAATAGATAGGTTATGTGTTCACATGTGACTTCTTCCTGGAAAGCACTAACTGGAAATTTGAAACTTAGAACTAATTTTATTTTATATTTTTTTAAAAAGTTTCATTGGAGAATGAGTTTATATTTTAATCACGGAATTAGCATGGTCTAAGCTAAATTTCTGGTTAGCAATAGAAACACTTCCTTTTCACTGTGTTATGTTAATTCATGTCAGAAGTATCACAATTAAAATAAGGCATACTATATGACACAAAATATAAAATACAAGATTAAAATATGTACCAATTAAACAGATCTTGCCCAGAAACTAGCAACATTGTGTTCCGTCACACTACCATGAGGGCCTCAAGGGCACACTGATTGGGACATAAAGGGCAGGTATACCAGAGGTGCTATTCCGCAGGTTCTGACCAGTTTTGGAGAACCGGTAGCAGAAATTTTGAGTAGTTTGGAGAACCGGCAAATGCCACCTCTGCCTGGAGATTTTACAGTATCCTTCCCCTTCCACACCCACCAAGCCACGCCCACAGAACTGGTAGTAAAAAAGTTTGAATCCCACCACTGAGATATACATGTGTATTGTCTGCATGTCACCACAATTTCAAAGAGCAGAAGCCACCAGATAGCCCCAGTGTCTCTAGATCTTGTACCCGTGTGAAGTCTATTCAATGATTTCCATACTACCCAGCTTTTGTCAAATTCAGGTGCCAGCTCCTCTGTTGGTTCCATCCAGTGTCAATTCTTTGTAGCTTTCCATAGTTCCACTCTGCTTTCAAATTCTTCAAAGTCTTCTGTCTATCTAAAGAAGCTTTTCCTGGATTTTAGTGTCTGCTGAGCTGGTTGTAGGTCATAGAGAGGGAGATCAGTGGTAGCCAAACTTTTTGGGCTCCTGTGCCAAAAATTGCGCACACACTTGTGTGCCAGCACCCAGAAGGCAATGTGTGTGCCCCCCATGCCCCTGTGCATGTGTATGCGATCCCCCACGCCACCCCCTTACTTGCACTGCACCTCCCAGCTGATTTTCGGGCCATTTGAGGCATTTTTTGGCCTCCCAGAGGCTTCAGGGAAGCTTCTGCAGCCTTTGTAGGCCAAAAAATGGGCCCGTTTCATCACTTCCGGTATTTCTGGGAGGCTGAAAAAGGCCTCAAATGGGCCAAAAATCAGCTGGGAGGCGCGCGCATCTATAGTGAGGTAGGTTTGCCTGGAGCTGTCATGCCCACACAAATGGCTCCGCGTGCCACCTGTGGCACACGTGCCATAGGTTCGTCATCACGGGTCTATATAGTGGTGATTTGAGTCTCTCTGTATGCTGCTGTTTCTCTGTGAACAGCAAGCAAAGCAACGTTTCAGGTATAAATGAAAAAGTATACTGACTCACACATCCCTAGAGTCTTCCATCTGGAATTATCTTCACCGAGGACGTGTCGATTCTTTGCATCTATGTAGATGACTTGATGTAATGGAGGGGTTGAACCTGCATTCCTGTGCAAAGTGAGAAAATACTGACACATTCAGCTGAGTGTCCCAATATTCCCAACTTTCTACTCAATTGAATATTAAATTTTGATCACATGACTATGGGAATGCAGCAATGGTCATTGGTGTGAGGACTAGATGTAGGTCATTTTTTTCAGTGACTGTAACTGCAAATAGTCACTAAATAATTGGTTGTAAGTAAAGGGCTACCTATATTTCTTATTTGTTGTAGCAAGGGTCAGTTATCCAAGAATACCCTTAGTAAAAGAAAAGTCCAATAGTTGGGCATGGCGAACTGGCTTGGTCTCCTGTTAAAAGATGTTCTTGCCTCCTGACTTAATCCCATCCAAATCTATAAACCTAAAAAAATTGAGTCTTTATAAGGATACCTCCACATTCCCATTGTCACCAATTTCCAAATCATCAGGACTAGCCTTATAATATAATGCAGTTGTGTTCATCAAAGCCACTGTAACTGATGTCCCTCCATCTGACCAATCAGGGAGGTGCCCAAATTTATCCCCAAACATTGTCCCTAATGTTCCATCCTTGTCATTTTCTCATGTAGTGTTATTGTTGTAGAAAAAGGTAGGTCATTACAAAAAGTTCTGAATTCCAGGGAAAGATATGGAGATACCATAACATCTTAGTACAATAGCTACAGGGAACAGGAAGAACTAAGAAGATAGGAGGGAGGGAGGGAGGGAGGGAGGGAGGGAGGGAGAGAGGGA
>NC_142011.1:10786860-10861860 GCF_049901735.1 Notechis scutatus | reverse complement strand
CAAAATTTGGTAGGACAGCTGAGTCTTGAAAAAGTAGAATTTTGGTTGGTTTTCCCTGTGGGATAACCCCCATGTACTGCAGAGACATATTTGGCATCAGTAAGTTAAGCCACTGATTTACTTGAGCCAACTCATGTAAAGTGTATGATAACAAGAAATTGCCTGCAAGGAAGATGAACACCAGAATAACAGAGTTGGAGGGGCTCTTGGAGGTCTTCTAGTCCAATCCGCTGCTAGAACAGGAGACCCTGCTCCATTTCAGACCAACGGCTGTCCAATCTCTTATAAATGTGCCAAATGTCCCAGAAAACGCAGAATATGGTTGCCTTTTTCCTGGCTGCTCAGAATCTTGATTCTCCACTCGAAAAGGCATCTTGACTTCAGCAATGGAGTCATGTAAAAACATGGGCATGACAGCTTGTTGTGCCAAAGATATCAGCAGAGGTCACAAGTTTGGGAGAGGGAAAAATTGCAGCCTTACAAAGTCCTGTAATGCTCATAATGACTATATTGGAACATAGTACATGGAATAATAGGGTTGGAAGGGAGACCTTGGAGGTCTTCTAGTCCAACCCCCTGCTCAAGCAGGAAACCCTATGCCATGTCAGACAAATGGTTGTCCAATCTCTTCTTAAAAATGCCCAGTTTTGGAGCACTCACAACTTTTAAGGCAAGCCATTCCACTGATTGATTGCTCTCACCAACAGGAAATTTCTCCTTATTTCTATGTTCGTTCTCTCCTTGATTGACCAAGTGAAGCCTTCTGGCATCTACACTAGTTAAGGTTTGCTGTAGAAGAAGCCCAGGTGAAAACCACAAAGTCTTTACTTAATATGTACAGTATTGCTCCCATTTTCCCTCAGGCCAGATGCAAAACACTTTAAAGAAAGCTTTACTGAGTTATTATCCTAAATTTGAGGTATCATGCCATTTTAACCCATTTCTGTTCAGTTGTTGATGTTTATTGGATTTATTTATTTCCCACTTTTGCTATTTTGATTAATAAAGAAAAGGTGATGAACCTGATATTCCTTCCTCCACTATTTTCCCCACAACAATTATCCTGTGAGATGAGTTGGGCTGAGAGAAAGGGACTGGCTCAAAATCACCCAGCTGGTTTTCATGGCCTAAGGCATGACTAGAACTCACCATCTCCTAGTGATTGCCCCAAAGTCACCCAGATGGCTTTCGTGCTTAAGGTCATAGTTTCATGGTGATTAGCTTAAAGACACGTAGTCTGCTTTTATGCCTAAATTGGGGCTAAAAGTCACAGTCTCCTAGTGATTGCCCCAAAGTCACCCAAGAATTTTTGAAGGCAAGCTGGTCCACTGATCCATTGTTCTAACTTGTTGGAAGGGACCTTGGAGGTCTTCTAGTCCAACCTCCTAGGAAACCTCAGGCAGGAAATCCTATACCCTTTCAGACAAATGGTTCTCCAATCTCTTCTTAAAAACCTCCAGTGATGGAGCACCCACAACTTCTGAAGGCAAGTCCTTCCACTTATTAATTGTTCTCCCTGTCAGGAAATTCCTCCTTAGTTCTAGGTTGCTTCCCTCCTTGATAAGTTTCCATCTGTTGCTTCTTGTGCTGTTTTCATGGCCAGTGTGGGTATTATTGCCTGGACAAATTTGGAGAGTGTATTTGTGCTGCTGTGGGCTGTAGTCCTTTTTAATCTTAGATGATATCTACATACATATGTATGTACATGTCCAAATAATATAATATAATGTAATATAATACCCTGTTTCTCCAACAATACAGCCTCCCCCAATAGGAAGTCCCAGCATTTTTTATAGGCATGAAATGAAATTAAGCCCTTCCCCCCAAATTAAGGCCTATATTAAAACATGCGAAATGGGGGGGAAATGGCAGGGGGGCTTGCTGTTAGGAAGTACTTTTGTTGCACACCCGGATATGATGCTGCCTGCGTTGACCCCGATACAAAGTGCCCCACCAACGCCGAGGTCAACATCCAAGCCGTCGCCACCCACCTGCTGGAAGATGCAAGGGGGGGGAGGAATTAAGTCACCCCTGAAAAGACGGCCTAGCCATTTTTTCGGGGCTCAAAAAAAAATAAGACCCGGCCTTATTATATGAGAAGCACGGTATATAATATAATAAATATACATACATATAATATCTACAGACCCCTCATACCCTGGACATAAATTATTTCAATTTCTACCCCCAAAATGATGCTATAGGGCACTGCACAGCAGAACAACTAGATACAAGGACAGTTTTTTCCTGAATGCCATCACTGCTAAACAACTAACTCCCACAACACTGTCAAATTACTTAGTAACTGTATTACTATTATTATTCTCATCCTTCCTATTACCTATGTCTTCCCACTTATGACTATAACCATGTTGCTTGTTTCGTTACAATTTATATTGTTTTATTTGTTTTCGTAGTATGTTTTGATTGTGTATTGGTAACCTATGTATGATTTAATTGCTTATAGTAACCTATGACTATGATTTTTGATGAATGTGTTTTATATTTCCTTTATGTACACTGAGAGCCTATGCACCAAAGACAAATTCCTTGTGGGTCCAATCACAATTGGCCAATAAAAAATTCTATTCTGTTTTATAACACATGATCAGTGATGAGCTCACAAGATGTAGTGGTGAAGGTATTAGACTATATGGAGTATGGAGATCCAGCTGAATTTCAGGTCTTTCCCTTCCAACCCAACTTACTTCACAGAATTGCTGTTGTTAGGGGTGGGTGAGCAGAAATGGAATGAACATGGATCCTTTCTGAGGGTTTCCTGCATTTGCAGAGGGGTCCATGTTCTTTCCATTTTTCTCTGAGGGTTACCCTCACCCTAAATGAGAATGAGGGTTACCCTCACCCTAAATGACAACGAGAATATTGGGTACCCTTCGAAATGTAATTTGAAAGCTTTTTAAGTAGATAGGAAGAAATGTGATTTTTTTTTTTTCATTTACGACATTTTTCCCACCCCACCATATCAATAAAGTCTTAGTGATTTACAACAGCAAAAAAAAAAAAAAAGAACAGCAAGAAAAATATTTTTTTTTAAAATTAAAATAATAAGAACTATGCCATTAATTAAAATGTTGGAAAGGGACTTCCACCTTTGGTTCAGAAAGGAGGCTGCTTCATGAAGCTATGGCCTTAATAAGCATTAGTATTCATAAAAGATGTACATAACAAAGGTGTGGCCTGAGGTGGAGGTGTCCAGAAATGTATAGAGTTGTATAGAGATATATGTAATGAGGGCCATCAGTGTTGAGATGACACCTGATCTAAACTAGCAAACCTTTTCCAATGGCTTCATTTAAATGTTAAAAAATATGTATTGATGTTAAATGGTCCTAATAGAAGAGAACCCCAAAGGTGCTTTTTCAAGAGGCAACTGTACTTTGTTTTTTGTTTTTTGTTTCCTTTGAAGAAGAAGAAGCTTCTTGGATAAGAAGTGAAACATTTTCAAAGGAAAAACAAACCAAAAAGTCCAGTTGCCTCTTGAAAAACTACCTTTGGGACCACCATGACCTGGATGACTAAGAATCTCCATAGCCAATAGAAAATAATATTTCTAGCTCAGGGTTTGAACTGTAGAGTCCTTGGTGCTCTTTTTGCTTGTTTTTTTTTTTTTGCAGATGTTTCATTACCCACTAAGTATCATTATCAGTGGCTATGGACTGTGCTGAAATGAATAAACTGACATTTGAAATGGGAGAACAAGAAGATAAGCAATTTTATATGATATGGGATTTGTTTTATCAATGGTTGGATAAAAAGGCATGATAATATAATAGACTAGATAATTTTGTGATAGAAATCTAATAGATTGATATAAAACATAATACAGATACATATATATACCGTGTTTCTCATATAATAAGGCTGAGTCTTATTTTTTTTTGAGCCCCGAAAAAATGGCTAGGCCGCCTTTTCGGGGGTGACTCTTCGGGCGGCGACGGCTTGGATGTTGACCTCAGCGTTGGTGGGGCACTTTGTATCAGGGTCAACACAGGCAGCACCATATCCGGGTGTGCAACAAAAGTACTTCCTAACAGCAAGCCCCCCCCCCCACCATTCCCCCCCATTTCGCATGTTTTAATATAGGCCTTAATTGGGGGGAGGGGCTTAATTTCATTTCATGCCTATAAAACATGCTGGGACTTCCTCTTGGGGGAGGCCATATTGTTGGAGAAACAGAGTATATATATATATAAAACCACTGGTTGAAAGTATAACATAAATTTTAAGATAAAATGTGGAACATCTCATATAAAATGATGGAATAAATAGTTTAGTCATGGATGATTAATAACTGATAAATATATAAACATATGTTAGCTTGACTATGTGAAGATTGATATAAATTGTGAGTAAATGACTACAAAAGTATAGCACAAAAGATACGTAACCAACTGACACACCGTATGTATATAAAATGGAAGAGGATTTTATGTTTTTATGTTTTTGTATGTGTATGTTTGTGTTTAAAAATAACAAACTTTATCTAAAAAGAAAAAACTACCTTTGGGACAACCATGACCTGGATGACTAAGAATCTCCACAGCCAATAGAAAATAATATTTCTACCTCAGGGTTGAACTGTAGAGTCCTTGGTGCTCTTTTTGCTTGTTTTTTTTTTTTTTTTTTTTGCAGATGTTTCATTACCCACTAAGTATCATCATCAGTGATGTACCTAGTTTGGTAATGAAATGTCTGTAAGAAAACAGCCAAGCTCAGAGAGCACCAAGGACCCCAATCTTTCTCCTTCTTCTTTCCTTTTTCTTCCTTCCTTTCCCCTCCTTCTGCTTCTTCATCATCATTCCTTCTCCTTTCTTTCCTTCTTCTGCTTTTCCCTCTCTGTTTCCCTCTCCCTTCTTTCTCCCTCTTCCTTTATTCCTCCTCCTCCTCCTCAAACCCCACTCACTTCTAGCACTGGTGATGTTTCTTCTGCAAGAATATAACCAAGCTCAGACAGCACCAAGGACCCCTCAATAGAATGCTTTGCATCTGGACAGCCAACACCTTCCCTTCAACCTTCCAGAAAAAGAAACCAGCACAATGTAAAATCCAACAAAGTCAGGATGCAGAAGCCCTTCTCAAGACCATGTACTGCCATTTCTTTCCAGGTAGGTGGTCAAAATGTTGACAAACTTGATTGATAACTTCAACCTCATCCTGCCCAGCACCTTATCCCTTGCTTGCAATCCACAAGATGAAATGAATTCCAGATGATATCGCAAGACCTTGTCCCAGTTATCTTCCTTTAAATATTCTGCTTGTAAATGAAGACTCAAGTGAGTGAGAGAAATTTTATTGGTGGAAAAGTATAGCAAATTCTTACAGCAACCTGTCATTTTGCACCTCCTAAAAGGTAGCAACTCATCTTAAACCAAGTTGCTGGGTTGTTGTCTAACACACTAACACAAACTGGGTAATTTGTGGTCAGTGTGCTATGGAAGTCCAACTTGTCCATGAACCAGATCTTCATCTTAAGAATATGGGTTGTTTGGTAACTTCCATTCCAGGAGAAGGAGGTTCTAGGACAGGGGTCTTTAAACTTGACAGCTTTAAGACTTGTGGACTTCAACTCCCAGAATTCCTCCTTCAGTCATGTTAGCTCAGGAATTCTGGGAGTCCACAAGTCTTAAACTTGTCAAGTTTGAAGACCCTTGTTCTAGGAGAAGAAACAATTGGCTTTTATTAAGTTTAGAGTATTGTGTGAATTTTTTTTTCCAAAGTGTTTTAGGAGGAAATCCAATTACAGAATAACAGGCTTGGAAGGGACCTTGGAGGTCTTCTAATCCAACCCACTGCTCAGAAAAGATAGTGGAACACTGCTATCATGTCACTCCTAGACCTTCTTTTTATAAGGTTTGTATGCTCTCACTGAAAACATTTCTGTTTACAGCTGAAAGAACCCAGATTAAAGCCAAAAGGACAGACAGTTTTATCTGCTTCTGCTCTGTTTTCATCTCTCATTTTGGCTTTTTTTGAAGACCCAGAAAATGCCAAAAGTTGCTTGTTTGATCCTTCATCTCTTTCTTCTCACATCTTGATGCAAACGTTTTTTCTTTTCCTTGGTGTTTTAAGCCCTGAAGTCAATGTCCCAGTAGACAAACGCATGCCAGGAATCCCCAACAATCAAACAACTCTTGGTATTATCTGTTAATTGATCAGTTTTACTGCTTTGCATGAAAAGAATCATTTCAAGGAAGAGTTTAGTTCAGACAGGGCCCATCTCAGCATGTGGGCCCTGGAATAATCCCTTCTATGGCTCTTCCTCAGAAAGTTCCCAGGTCCAGACATTTTATTTTATCTTTTATTTTATTTTGTTGTTTTACTTTTTATTATTTATTTTATGTTTTACTTTTTATTATTTTATTTTATATTGCATTTTATTTTTATTTTACTTATTTTATTTTACTTTATTGTTTATTTCATTCTTTTTTATTTTATTTTTTATTTTACATTTTTTAAATTTCATTCTTTTTATTATTTTGTCTTATATATTATTTTGTTTTATTTTGCATTTTAATTTCGTATTTTATATTTTATATTTTATTTTGCATTTTTAAATTATTTTTTATTTTACATTATTTTTTATTTTATTTTATTCTATTATTCTATTATTATTTTATATTTTATTTTATTATTTATTACTTTATTCATACACTAATTCAATGTATTGATTGCATTGTATTGATTGCATTGTATGGAATTTTCTTCAAGAAATCTATGTGCTGCTCTACCTCAAAACCTGCAGGGTGTGTGAGGATCATACTGGCCGGCTTAAGAGAAGCAACTTTGTGCTGTTGTGACACTAGCTATTTTTTGTACATAAATGGTGACTTGAAGCCTTCTCCTTTTGAAAGCTGCCTTCAATCACATTGTGGTGGCCACCATCTTTAATTTTTTTGGGGACACTCCCTCCTTCTGTGGAGAATAGTAGGTTTTCTTAGCTCAGCATTCTTGCTCATTGATACCCCCCCCCTACTTCCTTTCTCCTGCTTCCTCTTTTTCTCTCCCCCCCTCCTTGTAGTTAATTAAGCTTAAAATAACTCAATCAGTTGGTGCCATTTAAGACTCTGAAAATACTAATTGTTCTGGGGGAGATTTATTTTTCTAAGGGAAGAGCCTGGTGCATAAGGAGAAGCATGTGTTAACCCTTGAAGTAGCAGGGAACATCTCTGAGCAGGGCAATACTGGTTGGCTGGCATTATCAACAGACAGATTTACAGATAATCAGAGTTGGAAGGGACCTTGTAGGTCATCTAGTCCAACCCCTCGCCCAAGAGGGAGACCTTACACCATTTCTGACAGATGGTACCAATCTCTTCTTGAAAGTCTCAAGTGATGGCGCTCCCACAACTTCCCAGGGCAACTTCTGTTCCATCGGTTGATTGTTCTCACTGTCAGAAAGTTTCTCCTTGTTTCCAGGTTGAATCTCTTCTTGTTCAGTTTCCATCCATTGTTCCTTGTCTGGCCTTTGGGTGCTTTAGGAAATAGCTTGACTCCAACAGGATTGTTCCATGCTGCAACATTTACCACCCAGGATTTATTTGTCTTTGCCAGCCCTGGGAAGTAGGCAGGACTCCATTGGAGTTGAGCAGCTAAGAAGGGAAGGGAAGGGAAGGGAAGGGAAGGGAAGGGAAGGGAAGGAAGGAAGGAAGGAAGGAAGGAAGGAAGGAAGGAAGGAGTAGGAGTAGATGGGAGGAAGGAAGGGAAGAATGAAAGAAGGAAGGAAGGAAAAAAGAAAAACAAAAAATAATAATGAAAAGGGCCTGTAGCGATTCCAGTATACTCTTTATTGCAGTCAGTAGAGTACAGGCAGTCCTTGACCTACAACCACAATTGAGCCCAGAATTTATGTTGCTAAGTGAGAAATTTGTTCAGTGAGTTTTGCCCCCTTGTTATTTGTTAAGTGAATCACTGTGGTTGTTAAATTAGTCACTTGGTTGCTAAGGGAATCTGGATTTCCCCACTGACTTTGCTTGTCAGAAGGCTGCAACAGGGGTTCACGTGACCTTGGGACACTGCAACCATCATAAATATGAGTCAATTGCCAAGCGTCTGAATTTTGATCATGTTGCAATGGTCGTGAGTGTGAAAGATGGTCACGAGCTGCTTTTTTTCCCACCGCCGTTGTAACTACGAACGGTCACTAAACAAACTTGTAAGTTGAGGACTACCTGTAATGGAATTTTTAAAGTTTGTCCAAGTTCCTTCCCACCCTATCTTTGGTTTTTGCACAGTTTGGTATAGCAGTAGCAATAGCAATAGCCATAGCACTTAGACTTATATACCGCTTCACAGTGCTTTCTAGCCCTCTCTAAGTGGTTTACAGAGTCAGCCTATTGCTCCCAACAATCTGGGTCCTCATTTTACCCACCTCGGAAGGATGGAAGGTTGAGTCAATCTTGAGCTGGTCAGAATCGAACTGCTGGCAGTTGGCAGATTCAGTCTGCAATCCTGCATTCTAACCACTGCACCACCACGACCCTTAACCACAGTGTCGTGGTTAAAGTGATGGCCTTGAGTTTTCCTGGTTTCTGGGATAACTCAGTCTTTGTGTGAGTTATAGTTCTGTCTTAAGCATGAAAGCTACCTGGGGGACTTTGGACCATCACTCTCTTTTAACACAACCCACCTCACAGGGCTGTTGTTAGGGAAATAGGAGGAGGAAGGAGTATTAGGTCAATCAGTTAATCAGAATAGAGCTGGAAGGGACCTTGGAGGTCTTCTAGTCCAACCCCCTGCTCAGGCAAGAGACCCTATACAATTTCAGATAGATGGTTGTCCAGTTTGTATGTTCATCTCCTTGAGTTAACCTGTAAAGTTATAGATACTATATACGAGAGAATCTCTGTACCAAAGTCACCCAGATCAGATTGGATTATCGATTTGACTCATTGAATTGAGCCATTATATGATTGGAGCCATCCCAATGAAATGTTCAAATTCAGCTTTCTGTAGCTCTGACACATAATGCAGGATCTGCTTGTAACTCTTTAATTCTCTGGTGCAGTTTGCTATGCCAAAGAACTTTATAATTCTGCCTACATCACTCTCATTACCGTTCATGTGTTCACCCCTTCCTTTAGGTAAATGTTCTCATCACCTCATTTTTCTCCCTGTGTTTGGTGTCACTTTCTTCTCCAAGTGTGTGCTAAAAAAAACCCTCCATGGATATCTGTTAAAAAGGTGGGGCTAGAACATTTTAATGGAATGTAATTCTCTTTATTCCAAAAATTGACCCATGGAAATGAAGAATGACCATGTTCTGTGCCAACAGCAAGTTGCAGGAATTGTGTATGTCTAGTTTAATGAAAAGAAGGACCAGGGGTGACACAATAGCAGTGTTCCAATATCTCAGGGGCTTTCACAAAGAAGGAGTCAAGCTATTTTCCAAAGCACCTGAAGGCAGGACAAGAAGCAATGAGTGGAAACTAATCAAGGACAGAAGCAACGTAGAACTAAGGAGGAATTTCCTGACATTGAGAACAATTAATCAGTGGAAGGACTTGCCTTCAGAAGTTGTGGGTGCTCCATCACTGGAGGTTTTTAAGAAGAGATTGGACAGCCATTTATCCAGAATGGTAGGAGCCTCCAGCTTTTGCAAGGGATTAGATTCAATGTCTCTTCCAACTGTGTCATTCTGTTCTATTCTGTACATGTATGAGCACTATTAACACTCACTTCTTTTCATTTTTAAGTCCCTTTCTGTCATTCTCATTTTCCTTTTGCATGATGATGCAGCAAAGTACCATCTAAATTGTTATGAAGAACATTGAGAAGGTTCTACAGCCACCTTCCCCAAGCTAGTTCTACCAGCTGTGTGAGTCTTCAAAGGGTGGCAGCACTTCTGTAGATTACATCTGGATGGGGAAAGGTGAGGTAGAAGTTGACCATCCACTTGCGGGAACAAACAAAACAATTTTTAGCTGCCTAGATTGAACTTTCAGGTACGGACTTTTTTTTGTTTATTTTAGGGATATTAGGTTTGAAAATCCATGATATGTTTTAGCATAGTATGCTGGTATGTCTAATGTCATACTTAACCGGGCTTATTTTGTTTGTAGACCCTTCCATTTCCCTCCCCTCCCTTCCTCTTCCATTTCCTTTCCTTTCCTTTCTTTCCTTTCCTCTTTCCTTTCCTTTCCTTTCCTTTCCTTTCCTCCTTTCCTTTCCTTTCCTTTCCTTTCCTTTCCTTTCCTTTCCCTTTCCTTTCCTTTCCTTTTCCTTTCCTTTCCTTTCCTTTCCCTCTTCCTTTCCTTTCCTTTCCTTTCCTTTCTTCCTTCCTCCTTTCCTTCCTCCTTTCCTTCCTTTCCCCTTTCCCTCCTTTCCTTCCTTTCCTTTCCTTTTCCTTTCCTTTCCCCTTTTCCTCCTTCCTTCCTTTCCTTTCCTTTCCCCTCCTTTCCTTTCCTTTCCTCCTTTCCTTTCCTTTCCTTTCCTTTCCTTCCTTTCCTTTCCTTTCCCTTTTTCCTTTCCTTTCCTTTCCTTTCCTTCCTCCTCCTTCCTTTCCTTTCCTTTCCTTTCCTTTCCTTTCCTCTTTCCTTTCCTCTCCACCTCTCCCTTCTCTTCCTGCCCTCTTGTCCTCTTTTCTCTTCCTTCCTCCCTTCCCTTCCCTTCCCTTTCATGCTGGATGCCAGACCCAAATTATGGTTATAGTTTCAGAACAGCCATTCCTTCCCCCCCCAAAAAAAAGTTGGAATAAGAACAACACCTTCAAGATTAAATTTTAACTTTTCCTTTGAATCTCTGGTTAAAATCTTGTTATTTTACAACAGCACCTGCACCGTATATCATTGCAACATTCTCCCCTCTCAAATCCAACAAGAGACTTGTCAACATCTGTCTTGGTAGGCAAATTTTGCTTGGTCAACAAGTCCGGGAACACTGCTGGGTCAAGGTGACCTTAACTTCAACTCAGGAAGGCAGCCGGCATGTCAGTGGACCTCTCCGGCAGCTGACCTTAAGCTGCCCAATCTCCAAAGTGAGCAAGGCTGACCAGGCATTCAGGAAGCTCTTAGAGAAACATGGATCCAGAAACCTTCCTCAGCCATTTTATCTGTATAGAGGCCAAGGGGGCGAGTGCCCAGAAACGGCTCCCCCCAAATGACAGCTGAGAGTTTCATCTGAGAGGGCCTTGCCCAGCCTGCCCCAAACATCCCACAGAGACCTTTTCTTTCTGCCCTGTCCCCACGGCCTTCTTCAGTCCATGAGTGGGACAGACTGATGGAGTCACCCCTAGTCGTAATTAAAATAGTATTGAACAGCAGAAGAACAGAGTTACAACATAAAAGAAAGAAAATGATCAAAAAAAGAGGAAAAAAGTTTCAAATAAATTTAACATGTAGGATCCATTTTGGCTGGGTGCTGAAAAAAAAAAAAGCACTAAATTCTCCTCTGTCTCTGTCTGTCTCTGTCTCTGTCTGTCTCTCTCTATATATACATACACACACACACATACACATTAGTGAAGATTAGTGTAATTCTTAGTTTAACCCATTGCTTTTTCACACACACACACATAAAGAAAGGAAGGAAGGAAGGAAAGGGGAAAGGAAAGAATATATATATATATATATATATATATATATATATATATATATATATATATATATATATATAACACACACACACACACACACACACACACACACACACACACACACACAGTGTGTGTGTGTGTGTGTGTAGAGAAAGGGGGGGAGAGAGAAAGAGGAAAAAGCAGTCAACAGGTTGAACTAATCATTACACTAATGTTCAAATCCTTCTGTTAACCCTCTGTTATTGTATTTAGCACATACAGAAAGTCCATAAACCCTTTCCATTCTCTTAAAAAGCTGTCTAGTCCATTATCTCTCATTATTTTTTTTTGTTTTATTTGTTTTATTTGTTTTTCTGTTTTCTGTTTTACTTTTTATGATAAATCAATAAATAATAAAAAAAGAACAGAGTTAGAGAGACCTCTGAGGTTTTCTAGTCCAAACCTATATGTTTTTGTCCTCCAGAGTCTCTTTATCATCTTTGTTGCTCTACTCTGCATACTTTCCAGGATCTCAACTTCAATTTTGTATTGCCTTGTGTTGATCAGAATTGGATGCAGTCTTCCAAGTGTGGCCCAGCTAATGTGGAATAAAGTAGTGCCATCACTTCTCGTGTTCTTGATGCTGTCACACTGTTGATGCAGCCTAGGACTGGCCTTGGCTTTTTGGGCAATTGCCGCACACTGTTGGCTCATACTTAAGATGTGAGAAAGGGAATCGATAAGCTTAAAGAAGCTTAAGGATCCCACCACTCTCATCCAAGATCACTTTTATGCAGCTGTTCTGTGTTAATCTCCATGCCTATATATATATCAGCGGATACATTTGGGTGTCAGTATGAGGCCTAAGGGTTCCAAAGTCCTGTATTGTTATGCCATTTTTTAAGTGCAGAGGCAAATGTGGTCTGGTTGTTGATGCATTATTTTTTTCTAAATATAAGAGAACCAGTATGGTGCATTGCTAAAGCCAGCTAGAAACCAGAGGGCCATGAGTTCTAGTCCTGCAGGAAGCCAACTGAATGATTTTGGGGCAGTCATGCTCTATCAGTCCTAGGAAGCAAAAGGTGAGGGTAAACCACTTCCAAAATTCTTGCTAAAAAAAACTGCAGGAGCCAATCCAGGCAGTCAAAAAGAGCCAACTTGGAGAGGAGAGGAGGGAGAGGATGGAGAAGGAAAGGGAAGGGGGAAGGAAAGGAAGAAAGGTAGAAATGAAAAGGAAAGAAGGAAGGAAAAGGAAGGAAGGAAAGGGAGAAGGAAAGGGAAGGGGAAAGGAAGGAAGGTAGATATGAAAAGGAAAGAAGGGGGAAAAGGAAGGATGGAAGGAAGGGAAGGGAGAAGGAAAGGGAAGGGGAAAGGAAGGAAGGTAGATATGAAAAGGAAAGAAGGGGAAAAAGGAAGGATGGAAGGAAGGAAACGGAGAAGGAAAGGGAAGGGGTAAGGAAGGAAGGTAGATATGAAAAGGAAAGAAGGGAGAAAAAGGAAGGATGGAAGGGAAGGGAGAAGGAAAGGGAAAGGGAAAGGAAGGAAGGTAGAAATGAAAAGGGAAGGAAGGAAGGAAGGAAGGAAGGAAGGAAGGAAGGAAGGAAGGAAGGAAGGAAGGAAGGAAGGAAGGAAGGAAGGAAGAAGACCATGCTGATGGGGGGCATGTTCAAAGGACTGTAAAGGCATCGGGCTGGGAAAGGCCGATGCAGATCAGGAAGTGGCCTGTACAGTTGCTTGAGTAACAGATTTTGAAATGGGAAATAAATTCTCAAACAAACACCAGTTGCACTAGAGATGACCCTGGCATGGATGCAGAACTATCAAGGGAGGAAAAAAAAATGTGTGTGTGTGTGTGTGTGTGTGAGAGAGAGAGAGAGAGAGTGTGTTTGCATGCTTAAATATGCAATGAAAGGAATCTCCATTCATCAAAGCAATGGTTTTTCCTTTACATTCCAAATGCAGAGCAAATGCTATCAGGAAAAAGAATTATGTTTTATTCAACTGCCCTCGCTCACTCAGCATACTTTTAACCTGGTCACCCAGTTGATTCCTTTTCTAAATTGTGCAGTATAGACATTAATTAATCAAATGGGATTCAATTAAACAGTACACTGGCACCTGTTAAATAACAGAATAACAGAGTTGGAAGGAACCTTGGAAGTCTTTTAGTCCAGGGATCACCAAACTCATTTCGACCTCAGGGACCACCAAACTCACAATTTTAAATTCCATGGACCAGAGACCCTGGGAAAATCCCCCAAAAAGTCTGCAGGAAAATTCCCCACCCTGTTTTCCCACTGATTGATCATTCTTTTTTTGGCATCGCAGGATACCGTCTCTAGCTCCGTTCTCAGGGGAAGAGAGAGAGAGAGAGAGACTTTTGGCTTCATGCAAGAAAACCAGCAGAAGCAGCAGAAGTCTTTCTTTTTCTCCCCCAAACTCCGCCAGAAAATGAGTCTTTGCTGGCACAGCCTCTTGGAGCAGGATGCCTTGCAGGGTCCTAAAGACTCATTTCTGGCGGAGTTTGGGGGAGAGAAAGAAAGACTTTTGCTGCTTTCCTTGCATGCAGCCAAAAGCAGAAGAAGAAAGAAGCGGAAAGAAGCAGCCTGGTGGCCAGGCCAGGCCAGGCACGAGGGGCAAGTGGGGCAAGTTCTCCCCCCTCCACCCTTTTTCGTCTCACTACCTCGTGTTGTTCGCAATACAAGCAACACAAGCCTTGTGTTTGCGTGGGCCATGTGGGTGGCGCAGCCTTGTGTTCCCATGCAGCCTGGATTAATTGCTTTGGGGGTAACATTTCTCTGAGGACCACCAACATTTTCTCATGGACCATCAGTGGTCCCTGGCCCACTGGTTGGCAACTACTGATCTAGTCCAACCCTAGCAGGAAACTCTGTACCATTTCAGACAAATGGTTGTCCAATCTCTTCCTTAAAATCTCCAGTGTTGGAGCACCCAAAATGTCTGGAGGCAACTTGTTCCATTGATTAATTGCTTCTTGTCCTGCCTTCAGGTGCTTTGCAGAATAGATTGTCCCCCTCTTCCTTATTGGAGCCCCTCAAATGTAACACTGCTATCATGTCACCTCTTGTCCTTTTCATTATATACCTAATTCCTGCAATTGTTCTTCATATGTTTTAGCCTCCAGTCCTCTTAATCGTCTGTGTTGCTCTTCTCTGCACTCTTTCTAGAGTCTCAACATCTTTTTTATATTGTGGTGACCAAAACGAGATGCAGTATTCCAAGCGTGGTCTTACGAAGGCATTATAAAGTGGTATTAACACTTCACCTGATCTTAATTCTATCCCTCTGTTTATGCAGCCTAGAACTGTGTTGGCTTTTTTTGGCAGCTGCAGCACACTGCTGGTTCAGATTTAAGTGATTGTCCACTAGGACTCCAAGATCCCTCTCACAATTACTACTTTTGAGCTGGGTACCACCTATATACCTTGTTGATGACTCAAGCTCTGTAAAGGACCTTGGAATACTCACCTCTAATGATCTAAGTGCTAGAGCCCACTGCAACTACATAGCCAAAAAGGCATTAAGAGTTGTTAACCTAATCCTACGTAGCTTTTTCTCTGGTAATATCACACTACTAACCAGAGCATACAAAACATTTGCTAGACCAATACTCGAATACAGTTCATCAGTCTGGAACCCACACTACGTATCTGATATTAGCACAATTGAGAAAGTCCAGAAATATTTCACAAGAAGAGTTCTCCACTCCTCTACTCGTTGTAGAATACCTTATGCCACCAGACTTGAAATTCTAGAACTTGAAAACCTTGAATTACGCCGTCTTCGGTCTGACTTAAGCATGGTATATAAAATCATACATTGCAATGTCCTACCTGTCAATGAATACTTCAGCTTCAACCATAACAACACAAGAGCACACAATAGATACAAACTCAAAGTAAACCGCACCAAACTTGATTGCAGGAAATACGACTTCAGCAATAGAGTGGTCAATGTCTGGAATACTCTACCCGACTCTGTAGTTTCTTCCCAAACCCCAAAAACTTTAACCTTAGACTGTCTACTATTGACCTCACCCCTTTCCTAAGAGGTCTGTAGGGGCGTGCATAAGCGCACCAACGTGCCTACCGTCCCTGTCCTATTGTTTCTTTTTATTCTTTTATTTTTCTTATATGTACCCATTTCATGTATTCACAACTATGTATACATTTATACTTATTATCTTGTAAACAATTGGCAAATCAAATAAATAAATAAATAAATAAATAAATAAATAAATAAATAAATAAAAATAAATATACCTGTGCATTTGGTTTTTCTTGCCTAAATGTAGAACCTTACTTTTCTCACCATTGAATTTCATTTTGTTAGACAGTGTTCCAGCCTGTCAAGATCCTTCTGGATCTGGAGCCCATCTTCTGGAGTGTTGGCTATTCTTGCCAGCTTGGTCTGCAAATTTGATGAGTTCCCCTTCATCCTAACCCCCTGCCTAAATCATTGATGAAGATATTGAAGAGTACTGTACCTAAGACATAGCCTTGGGGATAGCCCACTGTGTACTCCTCTCTGTGTAGATGTAGTTCCATTGAGGACTACTCGTTGAGTGTGGTTGGTCAGCCAGTTACGAATCCATCTGATGCTGTCTAACCCACATTTTTCCATCTTATCAAGTAGTAGGAGACCCCATACCATTTCAAACACATGGCTGTTCGGTCTTGTGTTTCATGTACACAAAACACACACTGATACAGGTAGTCCTCAACTTATGACCACAACTGAGGCCAGAATTTCTGTTGCGAAGCAAGACATGCCCTCTACTACTGTTATTAAGAGCATCATTGCAGTAGTTTGCTGAAGCATGTGGTCTTTTAAGCGAACCCAGCTTTCTCGATTGACTTTGCTTGCTGGAAGCCAGTTGGGAATAGCAATAGCGCTTAGACTTATATACCGCTTCACAGTGCTTTTACAGCCTTCTCTAAGCGGTTTACAGAGTCAGCCTATTGCCCCCCCAACAATCTGGGTCCTCATTTTACCCACCTTGGAAGGATGGAAGGCTGAGTCAACCTTGAGCCTGGTAAGATTTGAAATTTTGCAAAATGGCAGGCAGCTGGCAGTCAGCAGAAGTAGCCTGCAGTACTGCACTCTAACCACTGCGCCAGCATGGCTCATAGACAGGGGTAGGATTCTAATTGTTCACACCTGATTCAGGTAAACTGGATGTTAAATTTGCATCTGGTTCGCCGAACCGGTATTTGAAGCAACCGGCTGGCCCTGCCCACCCCTCCCCTCCCCTCCCCGGAATCTCCATGTGGCCCATTTTTGATGCAGATAAGTGTAGGGTCTGCATAGAGGCTCTGGGAGGGGGGAGAAAACAGGCCTCCTGGAAGTCTGGAAATGAGCCTGTTTCCAGCTTCCAGAGGGCTTCCAGAGCCCAGGGGAGGCCGTTTTCGCTCTCCCAGAGGCCCGAGGGAAACCTCCGGACCCTTGGGAAGATACAAAATGGCTTCACCGGGGACCAGAAGTACCGGAAGTCACAAAATGGGCCTGTTTCCAGCTTCTGGAGAGCCTCCAGAGTCTGGGGGAGGCTGTTTTCCCCCTCCTAGATGACTGAGGGAAGCCTCTGGACCCTTGGAAAGGCAAAAAATGGTCCTCCCAGAAGTTCTGGTAGGCCATGCCCACCATGGCCATGCCCACCCAACAACTGGGCAGTGAACCGGTTGCTGGGATTTTTGAATCCCAACCCCTGCTCCTAGATCATAAATGGCGATCACGTGACCCAGGATGCAACCATTGTAAATACATGGCGGATGACAAACAACCAACTTTTGTTTATGTGTGGGGATGCTGTGTTGTTGTAAGTGAGAGGACTGGTTGTAAGTCACATTATTTTCAGCGCCGTTGTAAAGGAATGGTTACTAAAGGAATGGTACTAAAATATATCCCTCTACTATAGTACAGTGATTGATAGGAAGAAAGAAAACTAGATCCGTACAGGTAGTCCTCAACTTACAACCACAATTGAGCCCCAAATTTATGTTGCTAAGTGAGACATTTATGAGTTTTGCCCCATTGTACAACCTTTCTTGCCGCAGTTAAGCCAATTGTTGTGAAGTTGTCAATTGTTGTGAAGTTAGTCACATGGTTGTTAAGTGAATCCGGCTTCCCCATTATCTTTGCTCATCAGGAGGTCATAAAAGGGGATCACATCACCCCAGGGGACACTGCTACCATCATAAATAGAAGTCAGTTGCCAAACGCCTGAATTTTAATTGACTACGGGGCTGCTGCAACGGTCGTAAGTGTGGAAAACGGTCAGGAGAGGGATTCAAATTTTGCAACAGCCTGTTCTGTGGGTGTGGCTAGGTGGGCGTGGCCATGTGACTGGGAGTGGGTGGCTTTTTTGCAGCCCCCTCCCCCATTTTTTTGGGCCTTCTGGGCCTCGGGGAAGCCTCCGGGGCGAAGCAGTAAGACAGCAAGGGTAATCTCAGCACAGCTGATCATAGGAACAGCTGATCGTCAGGAGGGGGGGAAAAGGAAATACCTTAAGGAGTGACTGGGTGGGGCAAAATGCAGTCAGCGATGTTGTGCATGTGCACAATGTTGTAGATGCACAATAAGGACTGACTGGGCAGGGAGGGCAGGGGCGGGCGGAGAGGGGCGAGGCCAGCCAGGGGCATGATTTGCTGGTTCTCCAAACTGCGCAGAATCATAACAACCGGTTCTATAGAACTGGTCTAAACCGGTAGAATCCCACCCCTGAAAATGGTCATAAGTCACTTTTTCCAGTGCCGTTGTGACTTCAAACGGTGAGTAAGCAAACTGTTGTAAGTTGAGGACTACCTGTATTGCTGCAATTTTCCTATTTGCCCCCTTCCTTCTGGTTTTATTTTCTTTTTTTAAAATATGCCCGAGTATCTTCCAGAAAAATGGCTGCCGTAAGGAGATACAAAACATAGAAAGCAGACAAGTTGGGGATTCTGCCGGCAATCTATTAGCTGTAAATTATTTTTTACTGTGAGTGACATCAGACTTGACTCTTGGCAAAACAGTGTTAAGTTAGGGGGTAATAAAACAGCTTGACGCTAATAATGCCTTCGGCTTGATAAATTACAGCCGGGATCAGATAAGGGTTCTTGAGTGTAACTTTGAACCAAACCTCGGGTTGAATAAGTGGGCCTGCCTTTACTCTGCCTTGTTTTCCTTTTAAGTGGGGGGAAATGACATGCCAAGGCAGCTCCTTTAACACTTTTATAATAAGAAAGTCTTCCTTTTCTCTGGATATAATTGGACAGGAGCGGATCCTTTTAGTTTTCATGCCATTTAACAATGGGACATATCTCCAAAAATTAAGAGTGGCGTATCTATGATTTGCTTCTAACATCGAAAGTACATCTGGGTAGGTATGTTTGCATAGATGTACCTATGTGTGTTTGTACACACACTAAAAAAACACATATCCACACATACTGTGCTGTTAGTAGAAGCTGAAGCAACCAATATTTGTAATCCCATGTCTATGAGCATGGAGTGGAGTGGAGTAGAGTAGAACAGAATAAAATAGAATTAGAAATAGAAGAAATAGAAATAAGAGTAGAACAGGATAAAATAGAATTAGAAACAAGAATAGAATGGGAATAAGAATAGAAATAAAAATTAGAAACAGAAGAAATAGAAATAAGAATAGAATAGGAATAGAATAGAGCAGAACAGTATAAAATAGAATTTGAAGCAGAAGAAATAGAAATAAGAATAGAATGGGAATAGGAATAAAAATAGGAATAAAAACAAGAATAGAATAGAACAGAATAAAATAGAATTAGAAACAGAAGAAATAGAAATAGAAATAAGAGTAGAATAGGATAAAATAGAGTTAGAAACAGAAGAAATAGAAATAAGAATAGAATAGGAATAGAAATAGAAATAAAAATTAGAAACAGAAGAAATAGAAATAAGAATAGAATAGGAATAGAACAGAAAAGGAGAGAATAAAATAAAATTAGAAACAGAAGAAATAGAAATAAGAATAGAATGGGAATAGGAATAGAACAGAACAGAACAGAATAGAATAGAACAGGGATGTCAAACTGGATTCCTTTGAGGACCGAAACAGCATTGTAGTTGGGGGAGGGGCAGGGGGTGGGATGGATGCCTCCTGCAGCACCTTCCGGGCTGCCTGTGCCTCATTTTCACCCTCCACCCGCCTTGAATTTGACACCCCTGGAATGGAATATGGATTGTCCTCAACTTACAACCACAGTGGAGCCCAGAATTGATGTTGCTATGCGAAATATTTGCTAAGTGAGTTTTGCCCCATTTTATTCTCTTTCTTGCCACCGTTGTTAAGTGAACCACTACAGTTTTCAGGTAGTAACCTGGTTGTTAAGTGAATCTGGCTTTCCCCACTGACCTTGCTTGTCAGAAAGTCATAATAGGTGATCAACCTGACGCCAGGACACTGCAACTGTCATAAATACACAATGAATGCCAAGTGTCTGAACTTCAATCAAAATGACCATGGGGATGCTGCAATAGTTGTAAGGGTGAAAAAACCGTCATAAATCACTGTTTTTAGTGCCATTGTAATTTTGAACAGTCACTAAATGAACTGTTACAAGTTGTGGACTACTATATTTGGCCAAGTGTGTTTGGACACAAGAAATTAATAAGTATTTAATAAATGTGTCTTGTTAGCATTAAGGACTGGTAGCATGTTTGTTGTTTTGGCTTTTTTTTAAAAAAATAAATAAATTTGATCCTTCAGTTCCTGAATTCTTTATTCAGGGCAGGGGTGTGCTGCTGGGGGTTTGCGGCGGTTCGGGAGAGCCCCCAGCCAAGATTCTGTGCAGTTTGGAGATCTCCCAAATCCCAGTCAGATAACAGATAATCAGAGTTGGAAGGGACCTTGTAGGTCATCTAGTCCAACCCCCCCACCCAAGCGGGAGACCCTACCCCATTTTTGACAAACGGCAGTCCAATCTCTTCTTGAAAGTCTGAAGTGATGCTGGCTGGCCCTGCCCACCCCTCCCTTCCCCTCCCCTCCCCTCCCAGGAGTCCCCACGTGGCCCATTTTGGATGCAGGTAAGTGCCAGGCGTATGCGGAGGCTCGGGGAGGGTGAAAAATGGGCCCACAGGAAGTTCGGGAAGGCTGGAAATGGGCCCTTTTCCGGCTTCCAAAGAGCCTCCGGAGCCCGGGGAGGCCGTTTTTGCTCTCCCAGAGGCTCGAGGCAAGCTTCTGGAGCCCGGGGAAGGCAAAAACACCCCCGCCTGCTGTGGTGCAGGAGGCTGACTAGGCCACACCCACCATGGTCACACCCACCCAGCAACCAGGCAGAGAACCCATTGCTAAAAATTTTGAAGCCCACCCCTGATTCAAGGTATAAAATTCTGCACTGGTGTGGTGCTTACAATAAACCTGTGTTACTTTTATATTATTTTTAGTCGAGAACTTCAGCACCCAGGGCCAGGCAAAATTCTGAAAGCCCACACCGGCATATTCTGAAGGAGAGGTTTGATTTGCAAGAAATTGGAATTCAGTCCCACCTCTGCTTTGTCCAGGTCTGCACCAAAGGGGGAATATGTTTTCTTTCTAACCCAATCATTGCATTTGAGAAGTTCTACTCAGACCTGTGGCAGGTCATTTGTTACTTAGCAAGAACTTCACCAGGGAATATTTAGTCTGTTCCAGGTTTTGACCGAAACAAACTACAGGGAATGCCAAACTGATTTTACAGGGGAATAAGGCAAGGCTGGGTGCATGGCTAGAGCTCTTCACTCTTTCTCCTTTGATAACACTTTCTGTTCTTCTCCTTCTCCTTCTCTTCCTCCGTTCCTATTATCTTCCTTTTCTTTCTTCCTCTCCCCCTCTGCCTCCTCTCCTCCTCCTCTGTTTCCATCTCCTTCCCCTCTCCTCCTCTCTCCTCCTCCTCCTCCTCCTCCTCCTCCTCCTCCTCCATTTCCTCCTCCTCCTCCTCCTCCTCCTCCTCTCTCTCCTTCTCCTTCTCCTCCTCCTCCTCCTCCTCCTCGTGTTTCCATCTCCTTCCTTCTCCTCCCTCTCCCTCTCCCTGTCCTTCTCTTTCTCTCCTTCCTCCTCCTCCCGTTTCCATTTCCTTCTCCTTCCATTTCCTCCTCCTCCTCCTTTATTCTGTTCTGCTTTATTTCCATCTTCTCCTTCTCTCCTTCTCCTCTTCTTCCTCTTCCTCCTCCTGTTTCCATCTCCTTCCTTCTCCTTCCCCTTCTCTCTCCTTCTTCTTCCCTCCTCCTCCTCCTGTTTCCATCTCCTTCCTTCTCCTCGCTCTCCCTCTCCCTCTCCTTCTCTTGCTCCTCCTCCTCTTGCTCCTCCTCCTCATTCTGTTCTGCTTTATTCCCATCTCTTTCCTTCTCCTCCTCTTCTCCCTCTTCCTCCTCTGTTTCCATCTCCTCCCTCCCCCTCCTCCCCCACTTCTCCTTCTCCCTGTCATGGCAATGGAGGACAACTGTTATTGCAGGGAGTTAGTGGCGTATTTTGATTTCTCCTTTTAGAAATAAGAAAGTTTAGAGGTCCTTCTGAGCTGCCCTGATTATTTGCCACTCTTGCCTGCTGAACGAAGGAGAAGGCAGGAATATCTTCACGTTGTTTCACAGCTGTGGAAGTCTCAGACTTCCGATTCCCATCCCAGAGACATGTGCCATGCAGCCAAGGTCAGGTCTTACAGTCTCAGTGCAGGTCATAGCAGCCAGGTTTTGATAAGAACCTTGGAGTTGTGTTACTCGTGGGAAGCTTCTGCGCAAAACCTAGTGTTGAGTACTGTGGAAACTGGCCTCCCAAGGGGTATCTCTGCTGTGATTATTAAGGAGTTCCTGGTAACTTAGGAAAGGTTTGGGTATCAGCTTGCTTGGTAGGTCTGCTTTTTATGTTCTGCTTTTACTTAATAATAAAGTTTAAGGTGCATTTATTTACTGGAGTATTCACTGTCTTTCAAGCCAAAAGAACCTTTTGTGCACCTGGGCACCTAATCTCTGCCCTGACACTTGACAAAACACTCCCCTCCTCCTTCTCCCTTTATTTCTCCTCCTTCTCCTTCTCCTCACCCATTGTCTCCATTTCCTTTCCTTTGTCTGCCTTTCTTTCTCCTCCTCCTCCTCTTCCTCCTCCTCCTTCCTCCTTCTCCTCGTTCTTTGTCTCCATTCCTCTTCCTCCGTCTGCCTTTCTTTCTCCTTTTTCTCCTCTTCCTCCTCTCCTCTCCCCCTCCCCCCAACCTCTCTTCTCCCTCTTCGCTCTTTGTCTTCATTTCCCACATGTCCCCAAGACACTACAATGGTCATTTATTATAGTTATTGATTGATTGATTGATTGTCAAGCATGTATTAGATAACAGATATAATTAGAGCATGCTTATGATTACATGAAATGGATACGAATAAATGGGGACAATAGGACAGGGACGGTAGGCACGTTGGTGCACTTATGCATGCCCCTTACAAGACCTCTTAGGAAAGGGGTGAGGTCAATAGTAGACAGTCTAAGGTTACAGTTTTTGGGGTTTGGGGAAGAAACCACAGGGTCAGGTAGAGTATTCCAGGCATTGACCACTCTGTTGCTGAAGTCGTATTTCCTGCAATCGAGTTTGGAGCGGTTTACCTTGAGTTTGTATCTATTGTGTGCTCTTGTGTTGTTATGGTTGAAGCTAAAGTATTCATTTGCAGGTAGGACATTGCAATGTATGATTTTATATACTATACTTAGATCAGACCGAAGGTTGCCAAGCGTTTGAATTTCGATCATGTGACCACGGGGGTGCTACAACCTTTCTAAGTATGAAAAATAGTCATACCTACTCTTTTTTCAGAGCCGTTGTAACTTTGAACGGTCACTAAACAAACTGTTGTAAGTCGAGGACTATCTGTACTTTGGAAAATGGCACTGCACGGAAATTGGTTCCATGTTCTGTGAAAACATAAATACTGTTGTCAAAATTTCCCTGAAGTTTTCTTCTGTATTCTTGACTTCGTGTCCCTAATGCAACAGAATTTATTGGAAAAAATTGCAGTGGAGCACAGTCTCGATAAGCAATGAGGTTTAAGGACCTCACGCTTATATATATTTCGCAGGTACTTACATGTATGGAATTCAGCTTTGTTCGGGTATCTTCCCATGTCATTGTAGTTGTGCTTTTAAAGTTGTAGCAACGTTTCGGCAGAATCTCATCTGCCATCATCAGGCTTCTGTATAGTGTTCATCTGTGAGTCAGACTTTTACAGTGGTCAGTGCTGTGCCAGAATGGTTTTTTCTTCATCCTGATTGGTTGGGAGTCTTGGTCTGTGTTTATTGGTCTTGGAGTTTGCTGTGTTCTGCTTGATTGGTGTTTCTAATATCTTCTGTCTGTTTTGTGGCTTTTTTTGTCTTGATTGGCTGGCAACATTGTGTTCCTGTATTGGAGGCTTTTAGTGCAGCTTGGCTCCAAGTAAATGGACAGCTATCATTTATTAGGAAGCTAGGTTTCATCTGGGTGCTGTGTTTGAGCTGGAGGTATCAGGGGGGATCTGTTTGTGCCCCGGTGTTTGCCTGGCTTGTGGTGTGGAGATTTTTTTGTTTGTGAGTGCAGGCTTCCAAATAATTGACAGTCTGGTGAAATCATCTCTTCTATTCATGCTTTCAGGTCTTTTTTCAATCTCTACGGCTTCTCTGATAATTCTGTAGCTGGGGTTTTCTATAGTGGCTAGGGTTTTGGTGCCATTGAAGTCGATGCTATGACCTGTTGCTTTCATGTGTTGGACTAGTGAGGAAGTGTGTTCCAGTTTTTTTACTGCATTTTTGTGTTCATCCAGGCGGGTACTTATTCTTCTATTGGTCTGTCCAATGTATGTGGCAGGACATGATGCACAGGGGACTTCATATGTGCCTTGGTTTTCCAGGTCAATTTTATCTTTGGGTTTTCTTAGGATGGCTGCTATTTTTCTGTCTGTTTTGAAGGCAGTGTTGATGTGATGCCTATGTAGTATCTTACTGATTTTGTCTGTAGTACCTCTCATGTAAGGCAGGACAGCTGTTCCATGGTCTGTTCATCTTCTAGGTCTCCATTATGTCTCAGTGTGTTTTTGTGGATCAAGCCGGTGATTCTTCTTTTGTGGAAGCTGTTAGCTGTCAGCACTTTAGTCAGGGTGCATAGTTCAGTCTTTATGTGTGTCTTGTCTGCTAGGCGTTTGGTTCTGGTGATTAGTGTTTTGGCCACGGAGTTTATCTGTGCTGGGTGGTGGTGGGATTGGGCGTTGAGGTAGCGGTTGGTGTGTGTTTTCTTCTGGTATATGGTGTGTCCTAGTGTGCCATCTGTTTTTTTGTAGATTAGTACATCTAGGAATGGTAGTTGTTTGTTTCCATTTCCATGGTGAATTTGATTTTGGGGTATGTGCTGTTTAGGTGTGTTAGGAAATTGTTTAGGTTTTCTTTTCCATGGGGCCAAATCACAAATGTTTGATCATATATATATATACAATATAGAATAAAGACGAACACAATATAGAAGCCTGATGATGGCAGATGAGATTCTGCCGAAATGTTGCTACAACTTTAAAAGCACAACTATAATGACGTGGGAAAATACCCGAACAAAGCTTAATACCATACATATAAGTACCCGCGAAAACTTAAGAAAACACACACACACACACACACACACACACACACACACATGTTTTCTTAAGTTTTCGCGGGTATTTACATGTATGGCATTCAGCTTTGTTCGGGTATTTTCCCACGTCATTGTAGTTGTGCTTTTAAACTTGTAGCAGCGTTTGGCAGAATCTCATCTGCCATCATCAGGCTTCTGTATTGTGTTGTCTGACGAACCAGACGAACACAATACAGAAGCCTGATGATAGCAGATGAGATTCTGCCGAAACGTTGCTACAACTTTAGAAGCACAACTACAATGATGGGGAAAATACCCAAACAAAGCTGAATACCATATATGTATGTATGTATGTATGTATGTATGTATGTATGTATGTATGTATGTATGTATGTATATCTATATCTATATCTATATCTATATCTATATCTATATCTATATCTATCTATCTATCTATCTATCTATCTATCTATCTATCTATCTATCTATCTATCTATCTATCTATCTATCTATCTATCTATCTATCTATCTATCATCTATCTTTATGTATCTATCATCTATCTATCTATCTATCTATCTATCTATCTATCTATCTATCTATCTATCTATCTATCTATCTATCTATCTATCTATCTATCTATCTATCTATCTATCTATCTATCTATCTATCTATCTATCTATCTATCTATCTATCTATCTATCTATCTATCTATAATTCTCTCTGTTAGGTTAAGTGAAATGTGGACACCTGAGAGATTATTTACTCAGTTAAAGACAGGATGCTCATAGCACACAGAACATTTGGCACCTTAAAAATAAGACCAGTGCCAAAATACTACAGGACTCAAGAGAAACTGACAGTAATTTCAGCATATGTAATCCTCGACTTACGACCACAATTGAGCCCAACATTTCTGTTGCTAAGCGACACGGTTGCTAAGTTTTGCCCCATTTTACAACCTTTCTTGCCAGAGTTGTTAAGTGAATCACTGCAGTTGTTATGTTAGGAACATGGTTGTTAAGTGAATTTGGTTCCCCCACTGACTTTGCCTGTCAGAAGGACGCAAAGGGGAACACAGGACCCCAGGACACTGCAACTGTCATAAGTGTGAGTCAGTTGCCAAGTGTCTGAATTTTCATCGTGTGGCCCTGGGGATGCTGCAACAGTCGTAATAGGAAAACAGTCATAAGTCCCTTTTTTCTATGTTGTTGTAACTTCAAATAGTCACTAAGCAAAGTGTTGTAAGTAGAGAACTCCCTGTATGTCACTAGTCAAAGCAGAATAATTCTGCTCTGATAGCTAATTTCTACCTTATTAATAGTTATTAGATTTTTATCCCGGCTTTATTACTTTATAAGTAACTCAAGATGGCGAACATACAAAATACTCCTTCCCTGTCTTATTTTCCCCACAACAACCTTGTGAGGTAGGTTGTGCTGAGAGAGGGGAATTGGGGCAAAGCCACCTAGCTGGCTTTTATGTCTTAGGTTGATTAGAAATCCCATTCTTCTAGTGATTGGCCCAAAATCACCAGTCAGCCTCCATGCCAAAGGCAAGATTAGAACTCACAATCTCCTGGTGACTCAACTGGCTTTCATGCCTAAGGCAGGACTAGAACTCCCGGTCTCCTGGTGATCGGCCCAAAGTCACCCAGCCAGCCTCCACGCCTAGGGCAAGATTAGCACTCACAATCTCCTGGTGACTCAACTCGCTTGCAGGCCTAGAACTCCCAGTCTCCTGGTGATCGGCCCAAAGTCACCCAGTCAGCCTCCATGCCTAAGGCAAGATTAGAACTCACAATCTCTTGGTGACTCAACTGGCTTTCATGCCTAAGGGGGGGGAACGACTAGAATTTCCAGTTTCCTAGTGATTGACCCAAGGTTACCTAGCCGCCTTTCATGCCTGAAGCAAGACTACAACTCACAGTCTCCTGGTTTCTAAGGCCAGCAATTTAACCATTACACTAAACTTTCTGGGTGCTGGGAGGAAGATTATGGAGGGTGCGGCCCCTCTCCTTTCTATTTTCAACATCAAAAGTATACCATGCCTACATAGGGAGGTTCCACCGAGAGAGCTGGCCTCCGGATACTTCTCTTATCTATTCAAATTGCCTTCAAAGACCCGGGAATATTGTCACAGAAGTAAAATATTCCAAAGTTCTTTGCATTTATTTTTTTTTGAAGAAAAATACCCTAGAATGTCTGACCACCAACCTTCATAAAGCCAGTTTTATTTTCCAGTATTGGAAAGAGAAAGAAGAAAAAAATGCTCGGGCGTCTCCAAATCAGGGCGAACGGGCATTGATCAATATTCATCTTTCAAGACAATAAAAAGCAACTGTTGGTATTCTCCACCGAGTGTAATTTTTTTAAAAAACTTTATTGTCATTAGGGATGTAAACCCAAGGCGACAAGATAACCTCTTTCCTGAAGCCGTTCTATTTATTTCTGTAAAGTAATTTGTATAATTTATCTTGGAGGTTGGAGGTTTATGGTTCACTTTGAACTCCAGGTTCTTGACTCTTTAAGTGCAGCCTCTAAGTGATGCCATGACCCACAGAGCAAGATGAAAAAAACAGTCAAAAATAGGCTTCCAGGGTTCTCGGACCTATTTCTATTTATTTATTTGTAGCTTGCATTGATTGTTTCTACAAACATCACAAGGAGGTGAGCGTATTCAGCACATCGTCCTCCTCCTATTTTCCCCGTAATAGCAATAACCCTGTGAGGTGGGTAGGGCTGAGAGAGTGCATTGGCCCAAAGTCACCCAGTTGGCTTTCATGCTTACAGCGGGACTCCCTCCCTCTTTCTTTCTTTCTTTCTTTCTTTCTTTCTTTCTTTCTTTCTTTCTTTCTTTCTTTCTTTCTTTCTTTCTTTCCTTCTTTCCTTCTTTCTTTCTTTCTTTCTTTCTTTCTTTCTTTCTTTCTTTCTTTCTTTCTTTCTTTCTTTCTTTCTTTCTTTCTTTCTTTCTCTCTCTCTCTCTCTCTCTCTTTTTCTTCCTTCTTTCTCTTTTCTCTCTTCTTTCTTCTTTCTCTCTTCTTTCTCTCTCCTTCCTTCCTTCCTTCCTTCCTTCCTTCCTTCCTTCCTTCCTTCCTCCCACCCCCTCCCTCCCTCCCTCCCTTCCTCTTCCTTTTTCTTTCTTTCTCTCTCCCTCTCTCTCTTCCTTCCTTCTTTATTTTCTCTTTCTTTCCCTCTCTTTCTCTTTCTCTCTCCTCTCCTCTCTCTCCTCCCCCCTTTCCTTCTCTTCCCTTCCCTTCCCTGGTTGCTGAAACCGCAAGTGGCAGAGACCAATTGGGCAGGGCTTGGGAAACCTTACCGAGGTTTGTTTTTCACCATAGTCAACTCTCTCTCACACACACACCTTGAGTTTTGTAATTCTGATACCATCTCTTAGCCAAACAAAATATGCCATTATTTGCCTTGTTTCACACCTATGCCCACTTTCTGTTGCCTCCAGCAATCTTGCTTTTTAAATGTATTACTCTCGTGATATTAAACTAATTGACAGCCAGGAGAAAAAGTATACCTCCGTGGATTGATTGATTAACAAGTGCTATCTAGTTGTTGTTGACTTCGCTCCATCACTGGAGGCTTTACAATCATTGGTCTGAAATGGTATAGGGTCTCCTGCTTGAGCAAGCGGCTGGACTAGAAGACCTCCAAGGTACCTTCCAACTCTGTTATTCTGATTCTTGGTGATCACATAGGTAGATCTCCAGGATGATCTGTCTGCAGTCTGGTCCTTTAGATCTTCCAACAGTGTATCTACCAGCACAGTTCATTCACCTTGGTCCAACACCCTGTGGTTAGTTGTCTTGTTCTTCTCTTTCCTTCCACCTTTCCCATCATTATGGACTTCTCAAGAGAGCTGGCTGTTTATATAATGTAGGATAATTAGAACATGCTCACCTGTGTCTCAGGTGAATTGATTCATTCAACAATCGATCAGCTTTTCTTGACTGTTCATGGTATTGCAAATAAAGGCAAATATACAGTATATGTCTCAGGATAATGTTGCAGGATCCAGTCTGAATCAATCACCGGTGGTCAGACTTTTTTGTTCTTTCAAGCTTCTGGACCCTCAGAGAACTTCTCAGTCTCCAGGATGTGTGTCATGTTCATGGTATTCTCAGCAGCCTTCTCTAACACCAAAGTTCAAAAGAGTCAATACTCTTTAGGCAAGCAAAACCAATTGCACAGGTATAGTATAGGTGGCACCTGGCTCAATGTGAGAGGGATCTTGGAGTCCTAGTGGACAATCATTTAAATATGAGCCAGCAGTGTGCTGCAGCTGCCAAAAAAGTCAACACAGTTCCAGGCTGCATTAACAAAGGGATAGAATCAAGACCATGTGAAGTGTTAATACTATTTTATAATGCCTTGGTAAGACCACACTTGGAATACTGCATTCAGTTTTGATTGTCATGATGTAAAAAAGATGTTGAGACTCTAGAAAGGGTGCAGAGAAGAGCAACAAAGATGATTAGGGGACTGGAGGCTAAAACATATAAAGAATGGTTGCTGGAATTTGGTATGTCTACTTTAATGAAAAGAAGGACTAAGGGATGATAGCAGTCTTCCAATATGTCAGGGGCTGCCACAAAGAAGAGGGAGTCAAGCTATTCTCCAAAGCACCTGAAGGCAAGACAAGAAGCAGTGGATGGAAACTAATCAATGAGAGAAGCAACCTAGAACTAAGGAGAAATTTCCCGACAGTGAGAATAATCAGTGGAACAACTTGCCTCCAAAAGTTGTGAATGCTGGAAGTTTTTAAGAAGAGATTGGACAACCATTTGCCTGAAATGGTTTAGGGTTTCCTGCCTGAGCAGGGGACTGGACTAGAAGACCTCCAAGGTCCCTTTTCAACTCTGTTATTCTATTCCAATTCCTATTCCTATTCCAATTCCTATTCCTATTCCTATTCTATTCTATTCTATTCTATTCTATTCTATTCTATTCTATTCTATTCTATTCTTTTCCGTTCCGTTCCGTTCCGTTCCGTTCTATTCTATTCCTATTCCTATTTTAGAAATTAAATTAATTTAGTTAATTATTGAATAAAAAATGTGCCAAATTTTGCATTACTGGAGTAAACCGATATATAAACTTTTCACAATTCATATCCCTCTGATGTTTGCAAGCAGTTTGTCATTCCATATTAGGGAAAAGCCTGAACAAAAATGCATATATCCATGGAAATAACATAAAAATGTATTACATTAGGGTCAAGGGCTGCAAAAACTGGATATTGAGCAAAATATTGAGCAAATATGCTCTTGTACACAAATGCATGTTAGCGCAAGCTTCATTTTTTTATTTTAAAAAAATGAAATTAATATAAGACTGGTGCAAACTGAATTGATGAATGAGCAAACAGTGGGAATGAAATGATCCAATTTGCAAAATCAAGAATGAAAGACTGGCCCATTCAAAGTTCCAGATAGATTGTTCTGCTGCTCCAGTTGTGCACTGCCATAGTTTAGTCTGGGGATGATGGGAGCTGCAATCTGAACCATTCAGATAGGGCCAGTTAAGAACCACTGCTTTCAAATGTTGCTTGTTTTCAAAGCCAAGAACAAATCAAATGGATGGCCCTGCTAAGATGTCAGCCAAAATGGTGTCATTCCTTTTTCAATATGTTTACTGTGAGCAGAGCAGGGTTGATAGAACCCTGGAAGGTTCTTCATGTTATGGTGTCAGGGAGGAACAGTTGTCCTGTTTTAGCAAGAACATTTCAATCATTTATGAAATCAGCGAGACTGAAATTTAAGCATAATACGGTCACTCATGCCCTAGTCACCTCCTGTCTTGACTATTGCAATGTGCTCTACATGATCGCTGTTTTGGTCGCCACAATGTAAAAAAGATGTTGAGACTCTAGAAAGAGTACGGAGAAGAGCAACGAAGATGATTAGGGGACTGGAGGCTAAAACATATGAAGAATGGTTGCTGGAATTGGGTATATCTAGTCTAATGAAAAGAAGGACTAGGGGTGACATGATAGCAGGAATTCCAACATCTAAGGGGCTGCCACAAAGAAGAGGGGGAGTCAAATTATTCTCCAAAGCACTTGAAGGCAGGACAAGAAGCAATGCGTGGAAACTAACCAAGGTGAGAAGCAACTTAGAACTCAGGATAAATTTCCTGACAGTTACAACAATTAATCAGTGAAACAACTTACCTCCAGAAGTTGTGAATGCTCCAACGCTGGAAGTTTTTAAGGAGAGATTAGACAACCATTTGTCTAAAGTGGTGTAGGATTTCCTGCCTAAGCAGGAGGTTGGACTAGAAGACCTCCAAGGTCCATTCTAACTGTTATTCTATTCTATTCTATTCTATTCTATTCTATTCCATTCCATTCCATTCCATTCCATTCCATTCCATTCCATTCCATTCCATTCCTATTCTATTCTATTCTATTCTATTCTATTCTATTCTATTCTATTCTATTCTATTCTATTCTATTCTATTCTATTCTATTCTATTCTATTCCATTCCATTCCATTCCATTCCATTCCATTCCAATTCCAATTCCAATTCTATTCTATTCTATTCTATTCTATTCTATTCTATTCTATTCTATTCTATTCTATTCTATTCTATTCTTGTTCTATTCTTGTTCTATTCTATTCCTGTTCTGTTCTGTTCTGTTCTATTCCTATTCTGTTCTGTTCTATTCTGTTCTGTTCTATTCTATTCTATTCTATTCTATTCTATTCTATTCTATTCTATTCTATTCTATTCCATTCTTATTCCTATTCCTATTCCTATTCCTATTCTATTCTATTCTATTCTATTCTATTCTATTCTATTCTATTCTATTCTATTCTATTCTATTCTATTCTATTCTTATTCTTATTCTTATTCTTATTCTTATTCTATTCTATTCTATTCTATTCTATTCTATTCTATTCTATTCTATTCACATGGGGCTGCCCTTGAAAAGCATCCAGAAGTTCCAGTTGGTGGGAAATGCAGCGGTCCGCATGGTTTTGTGCAGACTTTGGCATACACATGTGTTACCTCCCCTGCAGGAGCTGCATTAGTTGCCAATTTGCTTCTGGGTGCAATTCAAGGTGCTGGTTGTCCCCTTTAAAGCCCTTCATGGCTTGGGACCAGGTTATCCGAGGGACCGTCTCTTGCCGGTTACATCTACCTGACCCATCGAAGTAGGGAGGCAAGGAATGTTGTGGTTCCTGTCCCCTAAGAAGGTACATCTGGCAGAACCCAGAAGAAGGGCCTTCTCTGTGGCGGCTCCCTCCCTGTGGAATGTCATCCCTCCAGAAATTAGACTGGGCCCTACTCTGACACTCTTTCGGAAGGCCCTGAAGAAGTGGTTTTGCCACTGGGGCTGGGGAACCCAGAGTGAGATGGTATGAATGTGTGTTGTTGCCGGGATGTGATGGCTGGTGGGGGTTATTATTTTATTATTTTTATTTCTTTTATATTGTATTTTTATGTCCTGTAAGCCTCATTGAGTCTCCATTTGCGAGTAGGCAACAATATCAATTTTCTAAATAAATAAAAGATTTAGCTAACTTGTCTTCTTTTAGCTGATCTTTATGAAGATGACAATTCTTGTCTTGGATTCTTTTGAGACTAACTGTTTATTTGGCCTGTACAAATCCAGATGGCCCAGATGGAGCAAAGGTTAATTGCTGTGGTCCTCTTGGCAATTTGCAGTCCAGTTCTGGTAGCCCTATTTTATGGGTGACCATTTGGGAGTGGGAGTGAAGGGTGGAGTGATAATAGAAGGTGGATAAGTGTACAACTGTGGTTGCATTTATTTTATATGCACTATTTAATGAATTAGTTAAGCCTCCTTCAAGCTGGTCTCATCTCCAGGCAACAGAATGGACATGGTATGGAATTTTAAAGGGGAAACAATATGATTATCTTAGTTTTCTTCCAGGATGGATGGAAGGATGGAAGGATCGGAGGATAGAATAATGGATGGGTGAAAGAATGGAAGGATGAAGGAAGGATGGATGGAAGGGTGAAAGGGTAGAAGGGTGAAAGGATGGAAATGTGGAAGGATGGGAGGATAAAAGAATGGAAGGATGAAAGAATGGAAGGAAGGAAGGATGGAAGAATGGAAAGATAAAAAGATAGAAGGATGGAAATATGGAAGGATGGAATGATGGGAGGATAAAAGAATGGAAGAATGAAAGGATGGAAGGATGGAAAGAGGATGGATGGAAGAATGAAAGGGATGGAAGGATAAAAGGAAGGATGGAAGCATAGAAGGATGAAAGGGTGGAAATGTGGAAGGATGAGAGGGTAAAAGGATGGAAGGATGAAAGAATGGAAGGAAGGAAGGATGGAAGAATGAAAGAATGGAAGGAAAGAATGGAAGAATAAAAAGAATAAAAAGATAAAAGGATGAAAGGATGGAAGGGTAGAAGGATGGAAATATGGAATGATGGGAGGATAAAAGAGTGGAAGAATGAAAGAATGGAAGGATGAAAAGAGGATGGATGGAAGAATGAAAATGGAAGGATAAAAAGGTGGAAGGTTGAAAGGATGGAAGGATGAAATGATAGAAAGAAGGACGGACAGATACCCAGGGTTTTGGAATTTCCTTATGGTCTGAAGATTTTGTTTAGCTGCTGTTTTAGTAAGTTGCTGCTTAATTAACCATTAATTTCTATTCAGCTGGTGAGGTGGGCAATTTTAAATTCTTGGGATACGCAGTATGATTTTCATGTATTTCCTGCTGTGCCTATGATTTTCAATATTCTGTCAAGGTTTGTCTCTAATTGTCAAATTCAGTAAGTTGACTTTAGGAGCTCCTGCAGCCTTGTGGCTGCAGTTGGTTTGTACTTATGGTATTAAATTTTATAATGTGAAATTGGGGAATTGGTTCATTGTTAATGGAACTTAGAAATAAAATAAAAGCAAATGCATAAAACATTCTCCTTGTTTAATGATAAAAGGATTGAACTCCCCTTCCTGAATCTTTTTTTCCTCAAATATCAATAAACTTTTTAAAAAATTAAATATTTACTGCTTTTAGTCTCCTATGAGTGCATATCTGAAGTCAAGTTACCCTTTCCACACATCTGTGAAATGTCAGAGGCTCAACTGGGCTTAAACCAAGATTAATTCATCGAGCAAATACCTGGAGCCAGTGTGGTTGGCTTGGACTTCAAGGCCAACAGAGATACTTACATTGTAATTCAGCCCTGGCTTAATTTTTAGCGCTGGGGAATTCCTGGGATCAATGCCAGATGAGCGTGGGGAGGTGGAGGGTTAGAAGTGCCAGTTATAAGACTAATCCCAGCATTTTATTCATTTAGACAAGAAGGAGCTTGGGAGGAGATGAGCCCACAGCTCTGGACAACTGAATAACTGGATAGAAGCATTCCTGTCAAACAGACAACAAATGGTCAAAATCGGGAGCGTCCTATCAAATCCAGTACCTGTCAATAGTGGTGTCCCCCTAGGGCAGTGTTCTAGGACCAACTCTCTTCATACTCTACATAAACGACCTCTGTGATCATATTAAGAGCAATTGCGTTCTCTTCGCTGATGATGTAAAGCTGTTCAATACCACAGACAATACTGCTACCCTACAAAAGATCTTGATTATGTATCTGAATGGTCAAACAAATGGCAACTTCAAATCTCAACAAATAAATGCTCTGTCTTACATATTGGCAAAAAAATCAGAAAATAAAATACAAGCTGAATAGTCAAGATCTTGTTGATGACCCAAGCTCTGTAAAGGACCTTGGAATACTCACCTCTAATGATCTAAGTGCTAGATCCCACTGCAACTACATAGCCAAAAAGGCATTAAGAGTTGTTAACCTAATCCTACGTAGTTTTTTCTCTGGTAATATCACACTACTAACCAGAGCATACAAAACATTTGCTAGACCAATACTCGAATACAGTTCATCAGTCTGGAACCCTCATTACGTATCTGATATTAGCACAATTGAGAAAGTCCAGAAATATTTCACAAGAAGAGTTCTCCACTCCTCTACTCGTTGTAGAATACCTTATGCCACCAGACTTGAAATTCTAAAACTAGAAAACCTTGAATTACGCCTGTCTTCGGTCTGACTTAAGCATGGTATATAAAATCATACATTGCAATGTCCTACCTGTCAATGAATACTTCAGCTTCAACCATAACAACACAAGAGCACACAATAGATACAAACTCAAAGTAAACCGCACCAAACTTGATTGCAGGAAATACGACTTCAGCAATAGAGTGGTCAATGTCTGGAATACTCTACCCGACTCTGTAGTCTCTTCCCCAAACCCCAAAAACTTTAACCTTAGACTGTCTACTATTGACCTCACCCCTTTCCTAAGAGGTCTGTAGGGGCGTGCATAAGCGCACCATCGTGCCTACCGTCCCTGTCCTATTGTTTCTCTTATTCTTTATTTTTCTTATATGTACCCATTTCATGTATTCACAACTATGTATACACTTATACTTATTATCTTGTAAACAATTGGCAAATCAAATAAATAAATAAATAAATAAAATAAAAATAAACATGTTGACCAACTTTGACTTGAACAGAAGGATGCCTGGTGCTTCTTTCAACCCTTTGAATGTTGACTTGTTTCTATTTTATAACCTGATTCCCAAAAGGTTCTTTTTTTTTTTTTTTATAATTATGGATTAATTAAATTTAGATCAACCATAGATCAAGTTTCAAATCGATGATTATGTTGTTAAATGGTTTGGATTAATTTCATTGAATGGTTTGGAAGCCACTCAATTCCAAAAGACTCTGGGTGGCTTACCCCGGAAGTGCTTTCCCCAAAGGCAAGTGGACTTCTTCCTTTACTTTTTTCCTTGAAAGCAATGGTGGTATGCTACCGGTTTTGGACTGGTTCAGCTGAACCATTAGTAAAAAAAAAAAAAGGCTCTGATCACCTGAGAGGATAAAAGATCGAAAAGCACATGGCTGGTGGGTGGTGGGTGGGAGAGTCACTTCTAGCTTTTCGTTCCTTCATCCTCTTAGCTGGTTGTCTTATTAGGGGTGCGTGCATTAGGGGCGCACATGCATGCGATTACCTGCCAAACCGGTAACGACTAAGGTAGGATCCCAATACTGCTTGAAAACATTTTGCTTTTCACCCAAGAAGCTTCTCCAGTTCTTGGATGAGAAATGAAACATTTTCAAACAAAAATGCCAAGAAAATCCAGCCGCCATTTGGAAAAAGCAGCTTTGGAACAAGCATGACCTTGTGGGACTGGAAACGAAAACATACGTGGATGAACGGTTGCAGGAACTGGGCCTGGCTAGTTTAGTGAAGAGAAGGACCAGGGGAGGCATGATAGCAGCATTCCAATATTTGTGGGGTTGCCACAGAGAGGAGACGGACAAGCTATTTTCCAAAGCAGGCCAGACAAGGAATAATGGATGGAAACTGAACAAGGAGAAATTCAACCTGGAAATCAGGAGAAACTTTCTGACAGTGAGAACAATCAACCAATGGAACAGTAGTTGCCTTCAGAAGTTGTGGGAGCATCATCACTTGAGACTTTCAAGAAGAGATTGGACTGCCATGTGTCAGAAATGGTGTAGGGTCTCCCGCTTGGGTGGGGGGTTGGGCTAGATGACCTACAAGGTCCTTTCCAACTCTGATTATCTGTTATCTGTTATGACCTGAATGAATGAAAATCTCCACAGATATCTGGGTGGCTTACAATTCTCAATGCGAGCAACAATTAAAAAAAAGAACATAGATTGTAGAAAAAAATCACCAATCCATGAATAATTAATATCCCTATAAGGACTTGACACTCATCCTACCTCAAAGACTGGAGAAAAACTGAATATCATCAAGGTGTAAAAAATAGGGATCTCTGGGGAATTTTATTCCAGAGAGCAGGCATGGTTTATTATGATTTCTATTGTTTGCTGGTATTGCATTCAGATATTAAACATGCCTACTAAAATACGTCAGAATGGGAGAAGAGGGACCTTAATGAGATATGGAGGCTGATCTGTGCATGGAACAGACCAGTGGTGGGATTCAAAAAGTTTTACCACCGGTTTGGCGGGCGCGCTTTGCACACGTGCAGACACTTTGCATGTACGCACTAAATGCGCACTTTGCACAGGCGCAGAGGCGTTCCAACTCACCTCCCGCAAGCCTGCACTTTCCCAGTCGCTTCCAACAGCTGCCGCATGGCCCTCTGCTTCAAAAGCAGAAAATGTAGGTGAGTATGGGAGCCCGTTGGGTGGGCCCAACAGGTGGGCAGAGAAAACTGGTTCGGTCTCCGCTGCTCATCGCCGCTACCGGGCCGAACCGGGCTGAACCACCACTGGAACAGACTGGACTAACATACAATCTTTCAATACTGCTCAGTGCTTTTCCACGGACCCCCATTCCCAGTTTCATGCTGACGAGCCACCAGAAACATACCTACTTCTAACCTCTGTACAGTTGCCCAAAAGATCTCTTGAACATGACCATGAAGTCATCAAAGCTCCATTTGAAGGAGGCTTCACTTTTCTGACAGAAGAAGGTTGATATTGATGGCCTAGATGTCCCCTATCAATGCCATCATCTTATGACTCTACAACAGGGGTGTCAAACTTGAGGCCCAGGGGCCGATCTGGCCCACGGGCTGCTTAGATCTAGCTCATTAAGGTGACCTGGAAATAGTGAAGGACTGGCCCACAATGCCTCTGCCAGCGAAAATGGAGCTCGTGAGGGCCACGCGTGGCCTTCCTGAGCTCCGTTTTTGCTGGTAGAGGGTTGTAGGAGGAAGGCCCAGCCGAAAACGGAGCTCAGGAGCCTGTTTTCACTGACAGAGCGCTCAGGCCACCACAGGTACCACCCAACACAAGTGACATCATGCTGGCCACACCCACCTTGGCCCAGCCCACCCTGGCCCCCCAAGATTAAACACAAACCTGATGCGGCTCTCAATGAAATCGAGTTTGACATCCCTGCTCTGCAACATCCTACCGAGAGTTGAGAATCCGACCATTTCCCTTTCTATTGATTCCATGTTTCTATTTCAAGGGTCTTCAAACTTGGCACGTTTAAGACTTGTGGACTTCAACTCCCAGAATTCCTGAGCTAACATGACTGGAGGAGGAATTCTGGGAGTTGAAGTCCACAAGTCTTAAACTTGCCAAGTTTGAAGACCCCACCATATCATCATCAAAGATGCAACCTAGAACTAAGAAATTGCCTAACCCTGAGCACAATCAATCGGTGGAACGGCGTGCCTCCAGAAGTTGTGGGTGCTTCATCACTGGAGCCTTTTAAGAAAGGACTGGACAGCCACTTGTCTGGAATGGTACGGGGTCTCCTGCCCGAACAGGGAGTTGGACTAGAAGACCTTCCAAGGCCCCTTCCAACTCAGTTATACTATTATTCTCATCCTTTGGTAATTCGACAAGAGCAATTTCTCTCTCTCTCTCTCTCTCTCTCTCTCTCTCTCCTCCCCTCCCTCCCATCCTCCCTCTCTCTCTCTCCCTCCCTCCCTCCCTCCCTCTCTCTCTCTTTTCACTAAGGGTTGAGATGCTCCTGAGGGGGAGTTTAGGAAGCCTAGTTTGAGTGGAATTAAAAAGCTACTTCCCAGTTTTATTCTGTCCATCGGGCTGAGGAGAGAGAGAGAGATGCCAGGGACTAGCAACATCATCCAGATGTCCATCCACTTCATTCTTGGAGCCCTTTCAAGGACTTAGTACGATCTCACCCTCCCCGGTTTCACATTGCTGTAATTCACAACAGCCTCGGCAGCTTTGCAGACAGGAAGGGGATGAGTCAACCCGCTTGGTAACTGGCAGTACCATGCTATTCGCTGCCCTGTTCTTGGTGAGAGTGATTTTTGATCTCCAAGGCAAGTCTGTTGGCTGCCACCGCACTTCACAACCGTACAAGAAACTGACAAAAGAGTTTGTGCTTATCAGACATTTCTCAAAACACCCTTTCCGGACTTCCCTGCCCCTGTAATCTGAAACTGTTTTTTTTTTTCTTTTTCTTTTTAGAGATGGAGGGGTAATGTTTACACATCTGGCTTTGAATATTTTTTTTTAATGGGGGGCGGGGATAATCTTGTTCCCTTTTGCTTTCTAAAAGAAGAAAAGGGAAAGATCATTTCATAACGAGGGAGTGCTTCAGAGTGTTCAGGGTACTTTTAGGAATCCATGAATTACTCTACGGATAATTTTTTTTTGCAAATTTCAACGAAGCACAGGACCAACATGCCCTGTCTGTCTCTTTTGTTAAGCTATGTTCTGATGATGTGGCCAGAACACCCCAGCCAGCAAGACTGGCTGGAGAAGGTTGCCAAGGCTGAGAAACTCACTGAGATAAGGGATACCTTCACAACCTCTTTGTAGTAACCAGATTTCTCTTTTGGCCCCCAGGTTCTAGAAATCTGCAAATGTATTTTTCCTGCTTGCAATTCAATCCCATGAATGATAGCAGTCTTCCAATGCTTGAAGGCCTGTTAGAGGGAAGAAGGTGTTGTTTTACTTTCCATAGCATCTGAGGGCAGGACAAGAAGCGATGGAATGGAAGCTCCTTAGAGGAAGATCCAACCTAGAAATAAGGAGGAATTTCCTGACAGTGAGAACGATCACCGGTAATCAGGGGAACCACTTGTTCCCTGGAGTTGTGAGTTCTCACTTGCTGGAGGTTTACAAGAAGAGTTTGGACAACTAATTGTCCAGGATGATATAAAGTCTCCTGCCTTGAGCAGGGAGTTTAACAGATTTAACAGATTTAACAGATAATCAGAGTTGGAAGGTACCTTGTAGGTCATCTAGTCCAACCCCCCACCCAAGTGGGAGACCCAACACCATTTCTGACAAATGGCAGTCCAATCTCTTCTTGAAAGTCTCAAGTGAAGAAGCTCCCACAATTTCTGAGGGCAACTTCTGTTCCATTGGGTTGATTGTTCTCACTGTCAGAAAGTTTTTCCTTATTTCCAGGTTAAATCTCTCCTTGTTCAGTTTCCATCTATTATTCTTTGTCTGGCCTACAGGCGCTTTAGAAAATAGATTGACCTCTTCCTCTCTGTGGCAGCCCCTCCAATATTGGAAGACTGCTATCATGTCTCCCCTGGTCCTTCTCTTCTCTTCACTAGACTAGCCATGTCCAATTCATCGTATGTTTTAGTCTCCAGTCCCCTGATCATCCTGGTTGCTCTTCTCTGCACTTTTTCTAGAATCTCAACATCTTTTTTATAATGTGGTGGACTAGAAGACCTCCAAGGCATGGGTGAGCTTCAAAAATTTTAGCAATGGGTTCTCTTCCCAATTGCTGGGTGGATGTGGCCATAGTGGGCGTGGCCTAGTTGGCCTCCATCATGGCGGCAACAGGGGCGTTTTTGGCCTCCCCGGGCTCCGGAGGCTTTCCTCGAGCCTTCAGGAGGGCAAAAATGGCCTCCCTGGGCTCCGGAGGCTCTCTGGAAGCCAGAAACAGGCCCATTTCCGGCCTTCCTGAACTTCTGGGAGACCCATTTTGCACCCTCCCTGAGCCTCCGCGCATACCCTGCACTTACCTGCATCCAAAATGGGCCTCGTGGGGACTCCTGGGAGGGGCAAGGTGGGCGGGGCAGGGCCAGCCAGGAATGGGATTTGGGGGTTCTCTGAACTGCACAGAATCTTAGTTAGGGGCTCTCCTGAACCCCTGCGAACCCCCAGCAGCCCACCCTTGGATCGAACCTAGAAATAAGGAAGAATTTCCTGATAGCGAGAATGATTACTGGTAATCAATGGAAGAACTTGCTTCCTGGAGTTGTGAGTTCTCACTTGCTGGAGGTTTGCAAGAAGAGTTTGGACAACTATTTGTCCAGGATGGTATAAAACCTCCTGCCTTGGACTAGAAGGGTTGGACTAGGAAGTCCTCCAAGGTCACTTCAGCCCTTTGATTCTATGATTTCTTTCCCACTCCATAAGGTGGTAGCCTTAAGGTGTCCAGAACTCAATAGGTATTAAAATAGTCTTCGTTCCTCATTTTCTGATCTGGGTTAAACAGAAGGTAAGATAGAGAAGATGACCATAACGTTCATAAGTAGAATTTTCTGTTTGCTCAAAGGTGGGTAGAGGGCATTTCAAACTAAATAGGAGGAAAAACTCATAATTCTTTTTTTTTTTTTACAAAGTTTTATTAATTTTCTATTGTTCACATTTTGTTAGTGCTAAATAAACAAATCATGTTGTCTGAGTTATTTTACTTGCTCAGCAGTACAGATTACATTCTTAATCTCCACCCCTTTTTTTCCAACCACTGGTAGAATAAGGTTCTATGTTTGATAGTATTCTGTATCTTCTTTCTGTTTAACCTTCAATGTAAGTCTGTCTGTTTCTGCACAATCCAGTTGCTTCCCAATTATCTCTTCCTCTCATGGCATTTCTTCATTTTTTCCATCATTGTGCAAATATCATCCTCAGTGCTGTTAAGACATGCAATATTAAATATAAATGTTGTTTATCAAGTTTTTCTGGTGTTATACCTAATAGAAAAAAATCAGGTTTAAAATCTACATGTTTTCCTATCATCTTTTCTAACCACTTATGTATTTTTGCACAATTTTTTGTTTTTTGTTTGCTTTAACACAGGTCCACCATATATGTGCCCATTTTTTGGTTACATTTCCAACATTTGCTAGACATATTTTTAAACATTTTAGCTAACCTAGCAGCTGGTAATGTTATAAAACATTTTATTTAAGGGAAAAACCTCATAATTCTCCCTCTCCATCTTTGACTTGGCAAGAAGACATCCTGAAAATATATGTTTTTATTCAACTGTCAAAAAAGAAAAGATGGCCAGATTCCTTAGAGGAGGTTAGGATGCCCACCAAGATAATTTTCTTGTCTATCATTAGGTAAGCTCTTTCTCCAAGAATAGCATCAAGCCAAACCATCACATCATACAAATGAGATTCATGCGGATGAACGTAAGATTGGATTTGCACCTCTCTGCTGTTAAGAGTTGATACACATGCTTGACTGATTCATGCACTCAGCTAATCTTGTTTAATTTTAAGCGTGGACTTTTCTTTTCTTCTTTTGATGACTCAATGTGTAACCAGCCTGTTTGGTTAGTTTGTGGTTCAATGTTTTGTACTGACTCAGAACTTGGGTTAAATTAGTAATGCCATTACACTAGTTGTGTAATACCTCTTACACAATGTAAGAGGTTTTCAGAGTTCCTGATTGTACATGAGATTCTAGTTGTTGGTAAGTGTTCTTGGAAAGCAGTCTGTTGTTGTGGCATTCCTGGAGCCTATGCTATAACCTAGTTCACATTCACTTGTATTAATTTTGGTTACTTTTACCCTTGATAAACATACTTCTGCCTGAGTGAGTTACAGCATCACAGAATAATAGGGCTGGAAGGGACCTTGGAGGTCTTTCAGTCCAACCCCTGCTCAGGCAGGAAACCCTAGATCATTTCAGACAAATGGTTGTTCAATCTCTTCTTTAAACCCTCCAGTGTTGGAGCATTCACAACTTCTGAAGGTAAGTTGTTCCAATTGATTAATTGTTCTCACTGTCAGGAAATTTCTCCTGAGTTCTGAGTTGCTTCTCTCCTTGATTAGTTTCCATCCGTTGCTTCTTGTCCTGCCTTCAGGTGCTTTGGAGAATAGCTTGACCCCCTTTTCTTTCTGGCAGCCTCTTAGTTGTGTAAACCCATCAGTTAAGGTAGGGTCCAGGGTATAGTGAAGAACTCATAAAATGGGTTAAGTCATTAATCAGGTTAACTTTGATCTAGAACATAGTCCACGGAGCATTGAAATGAAATATTGTGTGTCATAGGTTTGCCATCCCTGATCTAGAGAAAAGAGAGAGTGTGAAATGGCTGGGCTGTAACGCAGCGAATTCCATCCCCTTTCAGTGAATAAAAGGATCTTCCCCATCTTTCCTGACAGTGAGAGCCAATTAATCTAGGTTTTGTTGCTCAGGAAGACTAGAGGCATTGTAACACACAACACAGCACAACGCAATATAGCTCAGAACACATTCTGAGTGCATAGGAAGCCTGAGATGAAATTCTGGACATTTTGTGGTCGAACATCAGAAAGCCAGAAGGATAAACAACCAGATAACATCAGAATGAAAGCCGAGAAATTGTGAACGTATTGCTCCAGAGGTGTGATCACTCCTTACTCTTGTCTCCTTTTAGGGAGGTGTTTAAAGCTGTCTTGTTTTTAATGGACTTTTAGACTCGTGATGGTGTGGAGGAATCCATCAGTGTTGCAACTGCTTATTTATTTATATCCTACTTTTATTATTTTTATGAATAACCCAAGGTGGTGAACATACCTAATGCTCTTTCCTCTTCCTTTTTCCCCCACAACAACAATCCTGTGAGGTGGATTGGACTGAGACAGAGTGACTGGCCCAAAGTCACCCAGCTGGCATTGATACTTAAGCTGGGACTAGTGTCTCCTGGTGATTGGCCCAAAGTCACCCTGGTGACTTTTATGCTTAAGGCAAAATTAGAACTCACAGTCTCCTAGTGATTGGCCCAAAGTCACCCAGTCAACTTTCATGTCTAAAGTGGTTTTAGAATTCACCATCTCCTGGTGATTGGCCCAAAGTTACCCAGCCGAATTTCATGTCATGATTAAGATATTAATTTACTTGTACTGAGTCATACCAAGTCAGTGGAATATCTCAAGCAAATAAAATAACCGTACTGCATTAATGGCTTGTGGTAATTCCATTTTCTAGTTTATTCATGTAGGCTGCCCCAGGTCAGGTTGGGACAGGTTATAAATCTTGCAAATTCAATCAGTTAAATCAATCAACTTTCAGCACTGCAATCGATCAGTTAATTCATTCCCGAGTGTTACCATTCTGCACTGCCATTATTCAATCAGTTGGTCAATCAATGAAAAAATGGAAACCTCAGCCAGAAGGCTAGGCTGGAATACTTCTCTCCAATATGCAGATTTATTCTAAGGGATTTCAGAGCAAGGTTTTTCAAACAATATTTCACAAAACTCTAGGATTGCATGAAAACTGGTAGAGTTCCCTAAAAGATAAGGGGAGAAAGAAATCACTCAGACACAGCCAATTTTCTGTCACTAAAACTTCATCTCTTAATTAGAGTTCTGGAATTTTTTACGTTTTTAAACCAACAGGTTCCCTAGCCTGAAAAAGATTGAAAAGCAATTTTCTCCTATACAAAATGTCTCACAAGCAGAAAAACAGACATATCTTGCAAAAAGAACTGGATCATGTCCCCCATTTCGCTGCTTTTTGTACTTGTGCGTGTGCAATGTGCGTGTGTTTTAAAAACAGTCATATTTAGAATACCCTCACAGAGATTTTATTTTTGTAAAAGGGCATTTGATTTTTATTATTCTAGCAGGATAAACTTTGAATAGTTCTCCCTTCTACTGCTTGTGGTTCAGCTCTGCTTTCCTAATTTCTCAGAGGAGAAATATTAGGACTGAAACTTTCTAAATTACAGCTCTTCACCTGATTGGCCTATCCCATAATCCCATATTTGGTTGTATTGAGTCACGCTCACACAATTTGCTAACCAAGACAGTTAAAAATTGAATAATTATATTCATACAGCAACGGTTTGGAAACTAATCAAGGAGAGAAGCAACCTAGAAATAAGGAGAAATTTCCTGACAGAACAATTAATCAGTGGAACAACTTGCCTCCAGAAGTTGTGAATGCTCCAACACTGGAAGTTTTAAAGAAGAGATTGGACAACCATTTGTCTGAAATGGCATAGGGTTTTCTGCCTGAGAAGGGGGTTGGACTAGAAGACCTCCAAGGTCCCTTTCAATTCTGTTATTCTGTTAGCATAATAAATTAGGTTATTGTTAACCATGGCTAGCCTGTACATGTTTGGCTAGTATATAATTGTGTCTTTTAAGCATCCATAATTTGCATTCATTTAGTAAGTCAAGTCGAATGTGGGTGTCATAAGATGAGGACCATATGCTGTTCCTCTTTTTAGAATTTATTTATTATTAAATTTTATACCATCCATTTTCCACCCAGGGTGGCTTACAGATAGCACAAAAATAAATAGAAAAGTAATTAAAATAATAAAACTATACAGATTAAAAATGTAAAACTATAAAAAGAAAATTGTTTGGTTAAATTTGTTTATCACACTATGAATTCCAGTGCAGGGCTCCTGAGATTTCAAGCACAGACATTTCTTGTGCCTGGGGAAATTCTAGAACAGTGGTGTTCAACTTTGGCAACTTTAAGACTTGTGGACATCAACTCCCAGAATGGCGGCTGGAGAATTCTGGGAGTTGAAATCCGCAAGTCTTAAAGTTACCAAGGTTGAACACCGCTATTCTAGATGGTTGGAAAGTTGACAGTAGCTTTCTCACCTTTTTTTCACCACAACTCATACATGAGGGCCCTTCGTAATCCATTAATCTGGATATTACTGCAACATGCTCTACCTGGATACTGCAATGCTCATAAGTGTGAAAAACGGCCATAAGTCATCTTTTTCAGTGCCATTATAACTTTAAACATGCCTGTAGTTTTACCTGTCTTTTAATGTTTGATTGGGAACTTCACAGTTAGTTAAAAGATAGGAGTCTCTCTCTCTCTCTCTCTCTCTCTCTGTGTGTGTGTGTGTGTATGTGTCTCTCTCTGTCTGTCTCTGTCTCTCTCTATACACACACACACACACAGCCTCCCATACATATACATATGTGTGTGTGTGTGTGTATCCTGCAACCTCACTCATAGAGGGCCTCTGCGTGGTGTACAATTCAATCAATCAATATAATTTAAAAAACATTAAAAGTGCCTAATTTAAGATTAAAAATTTAAACAAATGTAAAACATTATAAAAATGCAAAAGATGGAGATTTCCAGATTATATAAATATAACCAACAAACAAATTAATATTGCAACAGAGCTGCTAAAACCCACTGACATGATATCCAGATTTTAGTAGTCTTTCATCTCTGGGGGCTTATTATTATTATTAATTTGCCGTCCATCTCTTGGTTCAAGGTGACTTATTCTGTGTTGGGCCTCTTTGCTTCCATATTTCATATTTCTGAGCATGGCAATATGTCCCTAGTTGTGCCTGGGTCGTACATTTGTGTTATATAATGGTGAATAACCAGTTTGATACTGTGGGACTTTTGAAGCCCCACCAAAGTGTACTACAAATATATTTTTTGGCTATTGGATTCCTATGACATGAATGTCAGGGCTGAAATGAAAAAGGGGGAAATGGGAAGGTATTTCCACTTTCTACCCCAGAAGAATAGACAGAAAAAATGATAGAGCTATGAGAAATGATGGCGCTATTAAAGCAACCTAGATTGCTTTAATTAGAGAAAAGAACATACCCATCTTTGATTCTACTTACAAACTGCTCCTGGACTTTGTAGCTTGAGACAGAAAAAAAATGGACTCTTTGGTTGTGCTGATTAACATAGCTTGTTGTTGTTACAGAAGTAGCCAGCATTTGCTAAGTTGGTAAAGTAAAAATTGAGGTTATAATTTTATTTCATACTTGGCCGCGCTGAAAAAAAATAAGAAGTCGATTCTTTTTTCCCCTGTCTCTCTGTGCCTACATTCTCTTCCCCTTTTCATCCACCTCCTCCCTTTCCTATCACTTTTTTCCATCTGGATTTTGTATTTTTAATAACATTCTTTTTTAAAAACAAAAAAGGTCAGCCTTGGCTCCTCACTTTACATAATCCCTTCACACCCAAATGAAGTATTCTTGCCCTTAAAACTGTCTGCCAATCCCCCCTGCCCCCCCACCGCCTGCCGAAAAAGAAGAAGTATCGAAAAAGAAGAAGTATCGATCATCCCTAACAAAGGCAAAACGAAACTGGCTAGAACTTGTAGAGACCCATCCTCAGTGCAATTATCAAAGGCAAAGTTAGTCAGCATGAACAACTCTTTAGAACAGAATAGAGCTGGAAGGTACCTAGCTCAAGCAGGAGAACCTATATACCAGTGATGGCTAACCTTTTTGGCACTGAGTGCCCAAAGCGTGTGCGCATCCACCCCCAAAATGCAATATGTGTGCGTCCCCCGTGCCACACCCTCGTGCATGCACCCCGAGCATTTGTGTGCATCCCCCACTCATACAAGCATGTCCTCACGCATGTGCACATATCTTCCATGCATGCACCCCTCTCCCCCCCACGCATGTATGGCAGAGACCTGAGGACCAGCTGGCCGGCGGGAGGCGTGCGCACGCATGCACAGCGGAGCTGAACTGGGGTGACAGCTCGCATGACCACAGAGAGCATCACGGCTATCTACCATTTCAGCCAAGTGGCTGTCCAGGCTCTTCTTAAAAAACCTCCAGTGATGAAGCGCCCGCAACTTCTGAAGATGAGCTCTTCCACTGGTCAATTGTCGTCACTGTTAGGGTTTCCTATGGACTCTGGAATGATTACTTCGCTCCATTCCCGCCCTTGACTTTTCCTATTAATAAGAATAGAATAGAATGGAATAGAATAGGAATATGAATAATAGGAGTAGAGTAGAGTAGAACAGAGCTGGAATGGACCTTGGAGGTCTTCTAGTCCAGCCCCCTGCTCAAGTAGGAGAACCTACTATACTCATGATGGCAAACCTATGGCACGCATGCCACAGGTGGCACACAGAGCCATTTGTGCCGGCATGTGAGCCGCAGGCAAACTGACTTCACTGCGCATGTGTGTGCCTCACAGTTTATTTTGGGCTGGTTTGAGGCCTTTTTCGGCCTCCCAGAGGCTTTTGAAAAAAAGCTTCTGGAGGCTGAATAGGCCCGTTTTGTCACTTCCTGTAAGCTTTTTTCAAGGCTCTGGGAGGCCAAAAAAGGCCTCAAACCAGCCCAAAGTCAGCTGTGAGGCGCAGTGCAGGTAAGGGGGGCAGAGGCTTGGGGGGATTGCACGCGCATGCATAGGGTGTGTGTGTGGGGGGGAAGCACATTGCCTTCTGGGTTGCCAGCCCACGCACAATTTTTTGCACAGAAGCCCAAAAAGGTTAGCCACCACTAACCTATACCATTTCAGACAAATGACTGTCTAGTCTAGTTTCTTTTCTTAAAAAGTCTCCAGTGATGAAGCGCCCACGATTTCTGAAGGCAAGCTCTTCCACTGGTTAATTGTCCTCACGGTTAAGAAGTTTCTCCTTAATTCCAGGTTGCTTCTCTCCCTGATTAGTTTCTTGCCCTGCCCTCTGGTGCTTTTTTATTTTATTTATTTATTTGATTTGCCAATTGTTTACAAGATAATAAGTATAAGTGTATATATAGTTGTGAATACATGAAATGGGTACATATAAGAAAAATAAAAGAAGAATAAGAGAAACAATAGGACAGGGACGGTAGGCACGTTGGTGTGCGCTTATGCACGCCCCTACAGACCTCTTAGGAAAGGGGTGAGGTCAATAGTAGACAGTCTAAGGTTAAAGTTTTTGGGGTTTGGGGAAGAAACTACAGAGTCGGGTAGAGTATTGTAGAATGAGTTGACCCCCTCTTCTTTGTGGCAGCTCCTCAAACATTGGAAGACTGCTATCATATCACCCCTAGTTCTTCTTTTCTCTAGACCTGTGCGTGGCCCTTCCAAGCCAGCTCCATTTTTGCTGGCAGAGGGTTGTTGGAGACAGTCGCAGCCGAAAACGGAGCTTGCGGAGGGGGGGCACGCAGCTCTCCCGAGCTCTGTTTTTGCTGGCAGAGGCACTACAGGCCAGTCCTTCTCTGTTCTAAGCACCCTGTGGGCCAGTCCGACCCGCAGGCCTTGAGTATGATACCCTGCACTATACCAAGCTGTCCATTCTTTGCAACTTCATGAACCATAGCTTGCCAGGTCATCCCTGTCCTCCACTGTCTCCTGGCGTTTGTTCAAGTTCATGGTGTCAATAATCCATCTGAAACGAGACCTTAGAGATATTTGGACACACAATCCAAACCCCAATGTCCTTAGAAAAGACTTGCTTGGAAACTTAGAAGCCAATCAATAAAGAGGCTAGCAGGAAACAACTATCATCAAGGACACAGTAGCTTGTGGAAGAAGCAGCTACTATTTGATAGTAGTCTTCCTGGTGAAATGATGTCTGTTGGATTACAGAGTTGAACATGACTGAAGGACTGATCAATAAAAGGAATTACATTGAATGTCTTCTTGGAAATCCTTTTCTTTGCTTTTTGGAATGGGCAAACTTTGACTTTCTGCAAGTAATCTTCGGGAACAAAGGTTATTTATGTTTATTTATTTGTTATCCCACCTTTATTACTTGATAGGTAATTGAAGGTGGTAAGCATATGTGATGCTCCCTCCTCCTATTTTCCCTACAACAATAACTCTGTGAATTGGGTTAGATTGAAAGAGGTGGACTGTCTCAAAATCATGCAGCTGATTTCTCTGCCTAAGGCAGAACTAGAACTCCCGAGCTCTTGGTGATTGGTCTAAGGTTACCCAGCTACATTCCATGCCTAAAACAGAATTAGAACTCATAGTCTCCTGGTGATTGGCCTAAAGTCACCCAGCTGGCTTTTATACCTAAGGTGGGACTGGAACTCCCAGTCTCCTAGTGATTGGCCCAAAGTCACCCAGCTGGCTTTCATGCCTAATAGATGATTACAATGTACAGTCTCTTGGTGATTGACCTGAAGTCACCCAGTTGGCTTTCATGGCTAAGGCAGCACTGGAACTCCCAGTCTCCTGGTGATTGGCCCAAAGTCACCCAGCTGGTTTTCATGTCTAAGGAGGGACTAGAACTCCCAGTCTCCTGGTGATTGGCCCAAAGTCACCCAGCTGGTTTTCATGTCTAAGGAGGGACTAGAACTCCCAGTCTCCTGGTGATTGGCCCAAAGTCACCCAGCTGGTTTTCATGTCTAAGGAGGGACTAGAACTCCCAGTCTCCTGGTGATTGGCCCAAAGTCACCCAGCTGGTTTTCATGTCTAAGGAGGGACTAGAACTCCCAGTCTCCTGGTGATCGGCTTAAAAATCACCCAGTCAGCTTTTATGCCTAATAGATGATTACAATGCACAGTCTCTTGGTGATTGACCTAAGGTCACCCAGCTGGCTTTCATGCCTAAGGAGGGACTAGAACTCCCAGTCTCCTGCTTTCTAGCCTGATGCCTTAATCTCTAGACCAAACTGGCTCTCTACTCATTGAAAGGCCTGATTCAGGAAATGTGCCTTTTGACCAACATTTCTTTTTTCATAAAAAAAAAGTAACCTCCCATTTGACATGTTTCCATTTCTGAGGCCCTCATCAAAACTGCCTATATTATTTTAATCGATGCATTACTGGCAGGCCCCCTTACTCCCCTCCTCAGTTAGAGAGGCAGGCAAAATCAACTCTACAGCAAGGCACACGGTCCCATGGAAGTTTCCACCTGAGAGCCACACCTGTCCGCAATCCGTGTTGCGTGGAGCCAAGATTATCGGTATGGCGAAAGAGGGAGTCGTTTCTTGGCAATTTTTGCACCGCAGATTTTTGTTTTGTTTTCCTTTCTGACGCAAAAGTCAAACAGAGTTATCTTAGCCCCTGTTGGTGCCTGTTTGCTTCTATCTGCTCAGGAATTGAGACCAAGTAAAAGCCAGGGTGACCTAAGAAATTCAGGTACAGGTGAGTCTTGGGACTTGGGATCACAGCTGAGCCCAGCATTCCATTACGGTCCCACTACCATTATAGGCGTGGCCATAATTCATGTAAGCTGAGGTAGGGTTTTGATCACAGGGATGATTTTTGTTTGACACTCCTTCCGATCCCTCTGTGTCCAATCTACCCTCCAAAAAGTAGATTGTGGTTGTTAGGATTGCTGTACAAGGCAAGAAAGAAATATATAACACGTAGCATCTGCAGACTTTGGAAGAAAGGTGAGCTATCAATCAATCAAGCAACCAATTATACTTCAGAACTTGGAAATAATGATGTGGCTGGGGAATTCTGGGAGTTGAAGTTCACATATCTGAATAGAATAGAATAGAATAGAATAGAATAGAATGGAATGGAATGGAATGGAACGGAGTGGCACAGACTGTATTGGAATAACAATAGCAATAGCAATAGCACTTATATACTGCTTCACAGTGCTTTACAGCCCTCTCTAAGCAGAGTCAGCCTATTGCCCCCAACCAGAGGTGGTATTCAGCAGGTTCTGACCAGTTCTGGAGAACCAGTAGTGGAAATTTTGAGTAGTTCAGAGAACCGGCAAATACCACCTCTAACTGGATATTTTACAGTGTCCTTCCCCTGCCACGCCCACCAAGCCATGCCCACAGAACCAGTAGTAAAAAAATTTGAATCCCACCACTGCCCCCAACAATCTGGGTCCTCATTTTACTGACCTCGGAAGAATGGAAGGCTGAGTCAGCCTTGAGCCTGGTGAGATTTGAACTGCCAAATTTCAGGCAGCCAGCAGAAGTAGCCTGCAGTGCTGCAGTCTAACTACTGCAGCACTGTGGCTCATAATGGAGTGGATTGGATTGGATTGGAATGGAATGGAACGGAACAGAACAGAACAGAACAGAACAGAATAGAATTCTTTATTGGCCAAGTGTGATTGGGCACACAAAAGAATTGTCTCTAGTCATAGTTGCAATCATTAATCATAAAATACAAACAACAAGTGGTAAATTATAAGATACCAGTAGGAAGAAAGAAAGACGAGAAGATGAAAAATGAAAAGATGAGACAGATGATAATAGCAATACTATTATCATAATACAATAATAATACAATAATACAATAATAGAATACAATAATACAATAATACAATAATAATAAATAATACAATAATACAATAATAGCATGGAAATTTTTTTGCTAGGCTAAGACAGTGCTGGGGGAATTAAATGTTCAACAGAGTGATGGTTTGGGGGTGGTGAATTGCCTTGAATCTAGTTGTTTTGGCACACAATGAGTCACCAAGTTTAAAAAACACTGATCTAGAATGACCTTTCCATTACAATGAATCAACTCCTTTTTTTTTGCATTCTTCTCTTTGGAAGTAAAAGGGCTGAAGACCCTTTCATAAGCAGCAACTGGATGTTTCAAGCACCTATGTCTGTAACTTAAATATCTTTTTGGTCTCACTGCTGTCCGATGATAGCACTGTTGCAGAGGAATTTTCATACTGCTGCTGTCAGTAGTCTGCCAGTTCACAACATTTGAGGATCTGCTTGGATTGTTTCAGTTTTTTAGGCAATAAGCTGTTCTGGTTACAATAACAAAGGAGAAGCCAGAATTGTGACCATCATCTTCATCATCATGCATGCTCCATAGATAAAAATAATCCAACATACTCTCCAAATAAAACTGAAATGTTAATAGAGTAAGCTTTTTAGAAGAAAAACGATCTGCCAACTGATGAATTAATTTTTAGAAAATGAGCTCATCTTACTTTTGGAAATAGTAAAGTGTAATACTATTTATTTATGTATTTATTTATGTATGTATTTATTTACTTGACACACACACACACACACCATTTCCCCTTAACCTCTTTTAAACTCTTTATGTATTTATTTCAAAGACAGGTTCACCATTCAATTCCAAAATAACAGAATAACAAATTTGGAAGCGACTTTGGAGGTCTTCTAGACCAACCTCCTGCTCAGGCAGGAGACCCTGTACCATTTCAGACAAATGGTTGTCCAATCTGTTCTTAAGAAAAATCCCAGTGTTGGAGCACCCACCACTTCTGGAGCCCAACTGTTTCACTGATTTCATTGTTCTCACCATCAGGAAATTTCTCCTTCATTCTTGGTCGGGTTTCTCGTGGATAATCTTTTACCCATTATTTCTTCTCCTGCCCTGAGATGCTTTGGGGAATAAGTTGTCCTCCTCTTCTCTGTGGCAGCCCCTTCGATATGGAACCCTGCAATCATGTTACCCTAGTCCTTCTTTTCATTTTTAGTCCTTCATTTCAGGGCAGCTTACAGCCAGAGGACAACGTGTTGACCAAAATGGATGACCTATTACCTGTTTGAAATGCTGAGGCTCTAGAAAGAGTGCCAAGAAGAGCAAGTAAAATGATGTGGGAGGCTGGAGGATAAATTGTTTGATGAATATATACATACATATATATGAATGTTATTCAGCTTTGTTCGGGTATTTTCCCACGTCATTATAGTTGTGCTTTTAAAGTTGTAGCAACATTTTGGCAGAATCTCATCTGCCATCATCAGGCTTCTGTATTGTGTTCGTCTGTGAGTCAGACTTTTACAGTGGTTTCAGTTTTAAATTTGGGGCTAGCCAGATTTAAAACAAGCTAAAACTGAAACCACTGTAAAAGTCTGACTCACAGACGAACTCAGTACAGAAGCCTGAAGATGGCAGATGAGATTCTGCCGAAACGTTGCTACAACTTTAAAAAAAGCACAACTACAATGACGTGGGAATAATAATATACATTTATATATATGTGTGTGTGTGTGTGTGTGTGTGTGTGTACACACACACACATACATACATACATATATATATACATACATATATATGTTTTCTTAAGTTTTTGCGGGTACTTACATGTATGGCATTCAGCTTTGTTCGGGTATTTTCCCATATATATATACCATATATATACATATATGAAAGCGAAATACCACTCATGCATCATCACAAAATCTCGAGAACTGTCAAGCCTACAAAGTTGAAATTTGGCACTTATGTTCCTCTTGGCTCCTAGGTGCTGCTCACTAAGAAAGGATTTTTCCAAAGGACCATCCGAGCATTAGTATTGCATATATTATTATTAACACGCTCTGATGCTGAGGAGTTCTACTCCCCTCCCCACCTGAAAAGAAATCTCCCTGGAGATTCTCAGTCATCCAGATCATGGTTGTCCCAAAGATGCTTTTTTCCCCAAAAGGTAACTGGACTTTCTTTGTTTTTTCTTGAAGACATTTCACTTCTCATCCAAGAAGCTTCTTCAGTTCTGACTTGGCTGAGAAGTGAAATGTCTCCAAGGAATAACAAAGAAAGTGGGTATGTCTAGTTTAATATAAAAGGAGGACCAGGGGTGAGATGATAGCAATGTTCTGATATCTCAGAGGTTGCCACAAAGAAGAGGGAGTGAATCTATTTCTCAAAGCATCAGAAGGCAGGACAAGAAGCAATGGATGGAAACTAATCAAGGAGAGAAGCAACCTTGAAGTAAGGAGAAATTTCTTGACAGAACAATTAACCAGTGGAACAACTTTTCTCTAGAAGCTGTGAATTTTCCAACACTGGAAGTTTTTAAGAAGAGATTGGACATACATACATACATACATACATACATACATACATACATACATAAACAAACAAACAAACAAACAAACTTTTCTCTAGAAGTTGTGAATTTTCCAACACTGGAAGTTTTTAAGAAGAGATTGGACAACCACTTGTCTGCAATGGTACAGGGTTTCCTGCCTAAGCAGGGGATTGACTAGAAAACCTCCAAGGTCCCTTCCTTCTCTTCTCTTCTCTTCTCTTCTCTTCTCTTCTCTTCTCTTCTCTTCTCTTCTCTTCTCTTCTCTTCTCTTCTCTTCTCTTCTCTTCTCTCCTCTTCTCTCCTCTCCTCTCCTCTCCTCTCCTCTTCTCTTCTCTTCTCTTCTCTCCTCTCCTCTCCTCTTCTCTCCTCCCCTCCCCTCCCTCTCCTCTCCTCCCCTCCCCTCCTATTCTATTATAAAAACAAAAAAAGCCCATCAACTGCAGGATATAGCTTCAGCCTGCAAATCCATCCCTGACTTCAGGTTATGTTGCAAGATCCACAATGACCTCCCCTGCCTTCTCTCAGGCTAGCCTTGATCCCTTGGCCGCCTGGCTGGCAATCTATATATATTATGAGCAGTATGAACTTGCATTTATGGCTGTAGCGAAAGCTCAACCTCAGCCAAATTGTGAGTGCCTCGGTTTTCACACAGGGGCATCCTTGAGTGCCATCTTCAGGCTACGTTAGTGCACTGCTGTTGCCATCAAAGAGCTGCTAAAGATGTTTTGTTCCCCCCAAAAGATGCTGATTGTTGAGAATCTGGCCAGAGGTGTGTCAGAAAAGGTCCTAGAAGAGAGAACGGGAAATGGGCATTTCAGAAATAATTGCGATTATTTGGAAACCTGCCTTCCATCAAGGACCTGTATACTACACGAGTCAAAAAGAGGGCTGTGAAAATATCTACAGACCCCTCACATCCCGGACATAAACTGTTTCAACTCCTTCTCTCAAAACGACGCTATAGAGCATTGCACACCAGAACAACTAGACACAAGGACAGTTTTTCCCCAAACGTCATCATTCTGCTAAACAAGTAATTCCCTCAACACTATTCAACTATTTACAAAGTGTGCACTACTATTACTATTATTATTAATCCTCCCATCCTTTCTTTCACCCATCTCCTCTCACTTATGACTGTATGATTGTAATCTTGTTGCTTCTATCCTTATGATTTATATTGACTGTTTCCTAGTATGATTTGACTGCTTATTGTACCCTATGACTATCATTAAGTGTTGTACCTTATGATTCTTGATGAATGTATCTTTTTTTTATGTACACTGAGAGCATTTGCACCAAGACAAATTCCTTGTGTATCCAATTACTCTTGGCCAATAAAGAATTCTATTCTATTCTATTCTATTCTATTCTATTCTATTCTATTCTATTCTATTCTATTCTATTCTATTCTATTCTAGTACCGGGAGGCATATGATTCTAAATCCCACCCTTGTACAACAATAGCAGATAACCTATAATCAGAGTTGGAAGGGACCTTGTAGGTCATCTAGTCCAACCCCCTGCCCAAGTGGGAGACCCTACACCATTTCTGACAAATGGCAGTCCAATCTCTTCAATGGGTGGTCCTTGACTTACAACTTTTCTTTTAGTGACCCTCCGAAGTTATAATGGCCCTGAAAAAAGGGACATGACCATTTGTTATATTTATGACTGTTGCAGTTTCCCCATGGATAATGTGATTAAAATCCAGAGGCTTGGCAACTGACTCATATTTATGATCATTGCAGTGTGTCCTGGGGTCATGCGATCCCTTTTTGTGACCTTCTGACAAGCAAAGTCAATGCGGAAAGCCAGATTCGCTTAGCAACCGAGTGACTCATTTAATAGCTGCAGTGATTCGTTTAACAGCTGTGGCAAGAAAGGTTGTAAAATGGAGCCAAAACTCACTTAACAACTGTCTCACTTACAGCAGAAATCTTGCCTTTCTTCCCTATTATCTCTTTAGGGACTTAAGGCAGTGGACCCAGAAGTTCAGTTTCATTTTCTCTGCAACAACTATTTCTCTGAAATGATATAGTGTTTCCTGCTTGAGCAGTGGGTTGGACTAGAAGACCTCAGAGGTCCCTTCCAACTCTGTCTATTCTATTCTATTCTATTCTATTCTATTCTATTCTATTCTATTCTATTCTATTCTATTCTATTCTATTCTATTCTATTCTATGCTATGCTATGCTATTCTTATTCTATGCTATGCTATGCTATTCTTATTCTAAGCTATGCTATGCTATGCTATTCTTATTCTATTCTATGCTATGCTATGCTATGCTATTCTTATTCTTATTCTATGCTATGCTATGCTATGCTATGCTATTCTTATTCTATTCTATGCTATTCTTATTCTATGCTATGCTATTCTTATTCTAAGCTATGCTATGCTATGCTATGCTATTCTTATTCTATTCTATGCTATTCTTATTCTATGCTATGCTATTCTTATTCTAAGCTATGCTATGCTATGCTATTCTTATTCTATTCTATGCTATGCTATACTTATGCTATGCTATTCTTATTCTATTCTATTCTATGCTATGCTATTCTTATTCTATGCTATGCTATGCTATTCTTATTCTATTCTATTCTATTCTATTCTATTCTATTCTATTCTATTCTATTCTATTCTATTCTATTCTATTCTATTCTACGCTACGCTACGCTACGCTACGCTACGCTACCCTACCCTACCCTACCCTACCCTACCCTATCCTATCCTATTTTTTTGTGTTAGTTCAGCTGAGTTACTGATTTAGTACCTGAGCTTCTATATGGCTGAAAATAAATTTGAACTTCCAGAATTAGGACCCCCATCCTAATATATCATTTAAACCATTACAGGTAATCCTCATCTTGTAACCATTCAATCAGTGATTGTTCAGATTTACAGTGGCACTATATTTACAGTGGTGCTTGACTTACAACAGTACACTTGGCAATGGTTTGAAGTTGCAACAGCACTGGAAAAAAGTGACATGACCATTTTTCACACTTAAGACCATTGCAACATGGTCAAGTGATCAAAATTCACACACCTGGCCATTTACTCATATTTATGATAGTTGCAGGGTCCTGGGACAAGCAAATGTCAATGGAAAAAGCAGATACACTTAACAATTCCTTCTCCTTCTCCTTCTCCTTTTCCTTCTCCTTCTCCTTCTCCTTCTCCTCCTCCTCCTCCTCCTCCTCCTCTTCCTCCTTCCTCCTTCTATTCTATTCTATTCTATTCTATTCTATTCTATTCTATTCTATTCTATTCTATTCTATTCTATTCTATTCTATTCTATTCTATTCTATTTGTGTTACTAATTCAACAATCACAGTGATTCACTTAAATGTGGCAAGAAAAGTCATAAAATGGGGCAAAACTTACTTAACAAATTTTTCACTTAGCAACAGAAATGTTGGGCTTAATTATGGTCATAAGGTGAGGACTACCTGTATTGTATGTTTCCCAGATGTGGATGCTTCTGTTTTCCATTTTAACTGTAAGCTACCCATAGTTTTTCTGGAATCATGTGGCTCATATATCTAAATAAATACATAAACAGAATAAACTTAAATCTTGATGGTCAAAACGAGTTCTTCTGTTCATATCAGGCTGAATCACTAACCAAATAAATCACATTATGCTTCAATTTGCTATTATCTGCTTCATGTATCTCAGTAAAACAATATTTGGGTTCCTATGAAGGGCTGACAACTACCCATGAGACCTTGACAAGCCATTTAAAAACCACTATAACAACCGTTGTAATGCTAAGAATTCTGCCCTGAGCAACAGGACTTAAATGTAGAATTATGGGGTCATCGTAAATCAACAAAACCCTGGCAAAGGCTTAAAAAGTGCCTGAACATGTGATTTATTTTACTTTCCTTGCTAATGAGCTAGAGGATGTATTGGTACGGGCTTGGTCAGCCATAAAAAGGAAGCCAACAAAATAATATAAACCATTTTAAATAAAACAAAAGCAGTACTGTTTTCTTCTTCTTCTTCTTCTTCTTCTTCTTCTTCTTCTTCTTCTTCTTCTTCTTCTTCTTCTTCTTCTTCTTCTTCTTCTTCTTCTTCTTCTTCTTCTTCTTCTTCTTCTTCTTCTTCTTCTTCTTCTTCTTCTTCTTCTTCTTCTTCTTCTTCTTCTTCTTCTTCTTCTTCTTCTTCTTCTTCTTCGTTTAAGGAATTTAGGGTCACCTGAGCTGGGAAAAGAAGGATCTGCACCAAAGATTTGCTTTAAGCAAGATGATGTGCTACAAGGAAAACATAGGACATCACTACAGGTAGTCCTTGACTTACAACAGTTCATTTAGTGACTGTTCAAAGTTACAATGTCAAAGGTTTTTTTTGTGGCTAAGCGAGACATTTGTTACCTGAATTTTGTCCCATTGTATGACCTTTCTTGCCACCGTGGTTATGTGAATCACTGCGGTTGTGAAGTTAATGTTGGAAGTTAAAACCCACCCCTCTCCTAGAGAAATTAAATATTTTAGGATATACTACAAAGGCAGAATATTTCCCCTAAAAGAGAAGTAGAAACTCAGCCCTCCGACCTTTGCTAATGGACCATTAAAGCCAGGGCTTGTCTATTCTACATAACAAAGATCTACCTCCTTCAGGTAGAGCCATAATAGGAATTGCCCAAAGCCCTTTCATTACATCATCACCCAGCAAGGCTCAACCAAGCCTGGGACTCAGGACAGCCTACAGAGTGGCCTCTGCATGGCCCCAGGGGAGTCTGACAACCAATCAGAACACAAGCTCACATTCAAATCCCAACAGAGGGCATAAAACTGAGGGACTCTGCAGCATCTCTTCTCTTTTTTCTTCACCCAAGAGCTCCAAGGCATGTGATCCTGTCCACCGTTAAACCTTCTTTCCAAGCAACTTCCATGAATCCACCGTCTTTTTCCCCACTTGGAAGTGAACCCAGGAGGACATTTCTTCCAACATTAGTAACACGATTGTTAAACGAATCTGATTCGCACCCTCTTTGACTTTGCTGCCAACCGTCATAAACAAAAACCAGTTGCCAAATATCCGAATTTTGATCACGTGACCATGGGGATGCCGCAACAGTTATAAGGGTGGAAAATGGTAATCAGTCGCTTTTTTCAGCGCTGTTGTAACTTTGAATGGCCATTAAATGAAAGTTGAGGATTGCCTATAATAACTTTTGGAATTGCCATTCTAAATAAAGCACAATTTGCTTGCTTCCAGTTATCTATTATTCTATGTGTCTAATCATTAAAGTTAAATGAAAGTGAAATGTCTAGCTAAAAAGCCTTTCAGGAATGCAAATTGAAGTCATTATCTTTAGTGGCGCTGGCAATAGAATTCATGCCAATAGAATGCAATAGCTGAACCTTTAGATTGTTGGTATAAATAATAGCTAATGAAATGACCCAGCAAAACATTGGATTACACGTTTTATTCGCCTTAGTAAATGCTTGTGGCTGTTGCAAAGAGGCCGTCTTTACTGAACCAGCTCCCCAAATACGACAAACCCTCTGAGGTGAACTCAAAAGATTCCTTTATTAGGAATGCTGGCAAAAAGTTTATCTCGCAGACTAACGAGTCCAGCCGGCTGGAAGATGAATAGTTGTCTATCACACCTATTCATCTCTGCCCCCTGCCTTTTATCCCCAGAGCTATGGTGGGGCTTCGCTAGCAGCGGTGGTTCTTCCTTCCTAAGGATCAGCCCATAGATTTCCACTGCTCTCCTCTCCTCTGCCTTCTGTGCATCTGCGTGTCAGGCACTGGATCCATCAGCCACCTCCAGACCTGAAGGCTGTTGACTCTCCATCTGAGGGCTGAAGGACGGCCCTCTGCCTCTGCCTCTCTCTCTCTCTCTGCCAACTCCATTCCCTTTTCCCCCTTGGAGCTCTCAGTTTGTCCTGATGCTGACCCTGCGGCTTTGCTTCGCATATGGAAGGCTTCTCACTGGGTGGTCGAATGCATCAAGAAAGACACCAACGCAAGTTCTATCTTGGGTGAGCTGCCCGATCAGAGTTGGGGGAACTCTTTTATTGAGAACATACAAAAGAGGTGGGCTTATCCAATCATTATGTTACGTGTGTAGGAATGTTATTGGATGCATCGCATCTCCCAATTACAATGCCATGGTAAATTTAAACCAGCAAACCAACCTGCATTTCAGTTAACTGCCCTTGTGACGTGTTTTATGGCCTTGTTCCTGGTATCTGCTTTCAGCCTACGTGAGACCTGGCATGTACCGGAACTATTGAGGTTGCTCACGTGAGGCTTGGCACACAATGGAATTGGCCCATTACAGCAGACCCTGACCACCACACCTCCTCTTCCTCCTCTGATACGGCTGTCGGAGGGGCTGGCGGCCGACAAGCCACAACACCGTCTACCAGAAAGAGCCATGATTATCTATAGACTTCATGCCTTTTGGAAGCCAATTCTTGAATTTAGAAACCACCACGCTCACATTTTCGATTCTGCACTAGGTGAACCAGTTAAATTATGTGAAGCCCACCTCTGAAAACCTCCCATGATCGAGCACCCGCAGCTGCTGGAGGCAAGTTTTTCCACAGATTAATCATTTACATTGTCAGGAAATTCCTCCTTAGTTCCAGGTTAGCTCTCCCTCTGAGGGGCTGCCATCCATTGCTACTTGTCCTGCCCTCTGATCTTATGGCAAATAAATCAACCCCCTCTTCCCTGTGATGGACCCTCAAGTACTGGAAGATGCTATCGGGTGTTAGATTAAATATACCTAGTTCCCTTAGCCGTTCATCCTACAATTTAGCCTCCAACCCCTTATCGGTCTTTTTTTGCTCTTCTCTGCACTCTTTCTAGGGTCTCAGCATTTATTTATTTATTTATTTTTGCATCATGACCACTTGGTTTATTAGTTCCCACGATGGCCATTTCAGCTATGGATGATGCGGTAAACTCCAGTGCATGCTTTAAATCAGGAGTCTCCTCCAACCTTGGCAACTTTAAGACTGTGGACTTCAACTCCCAGAATTGCCCTTGCCAACTAGCTGAGGAATTCTGGGAGTTGAAGTCCACAACTCTTAAAGTTGCCAAGGTTGCAGGCGCCTGCTTTAAATGATATGGGGATGACTATTAAAGATCATTGCTTAAGGCTTCGTAAACTGTAGGATATTGCCAAACAGATTTCTCTGACACTGACTTTCCCCGAATTTACTTTTTGACCAAAGGTTCAATGAATATGTCTGTGGAGATACTCAAATCATCCAAAAATCATCAAAAAGCACCTTTGGGTTGTCCCAAAGGTGCTTTTTCCAGAGGCAATTGGGCTTCCTTGTTTTTCCTTGAAGATATTTCGCTCCTCATCCAAGAACCTTCTTCAGCCTTCCATTTCAACCAGAATTTTTTTTCTCCTAGGAATAATATCAGAAAAAAATTAAGAAGCGAATAGTGTGTCTTGTCAGTACACGTATTGATGGCGGCTAGAATAATATATGCACAATACTGGAAAAATGAAATCATACCTCCAGAAACAGCAATGATAAGAAAACCTATGGCATGGGCAGAATCAGATAGGTTAACTTCAGAAATAAAAGACAAAGGAGAGTCTAAATATTATAAAACATGGAATAAATTTTATCAACAGCAGAAGACAAGGTCGAAATATTAGTAGTTATGATTAGATTAATTAGTAGTTAATATATCAAATAAGGAGATTATAAATGATGTAGTAAAATGTATGTATGTATAACAAGGTTAAGTTGGATGAACAGCTTGCCCTCAGAAGTTGTGGGAGCGCCATCAGTTGAGACTTTCAAGAAGAGATTGGACTGCCATTTGCCATTTGGCCGGGGGGTTGGACTAGATGACCTACAAGGTCCCTTCCAACTCTGATTATCTGTATCTGTATCTGTATCTGTATCTGTATCTGTATCTGTATCTGTATCTGTATCTGTATCTGTATTGTGTTGTATTCTCACAATTAAAATAAAATAAATAAATAAAAAAAAGATAAACCAGAAAGTCCAGTTGCCTCTTGAAAAAAAAGCACCTTTGGGATTTCAATGACTATGAGATCCAATTTCCCCACTTCCACCCCAGACAGGGCTGATCATAAGGGAAATTCATATGTTTAGAACTAACAATTTTAGGCTTCAGAATTTGAGGCTTTTCTCATCAAGCAATATAGTCATCATGTTTTATGGAAATGGCTGATGTTTCTTTGCCTTGTCATCTTCCTCTTCCTCCTCCAAGCGTGGGTGTAAAAAGCGCCAGGTTTTTTTGCTTCAAGAAATCCATTACCTATCGAGCTATAAAGGCAAACCTGAGTAATCCTGTCTCTTCTGGGGGCTTTATGGCATTATAAAATATGTTTTATGTCCCAATCAGTGGCAACAATTTATGAACAGAGCAGCTCCGTAAGTTGGAACATCTGACTACGTATTTTAATACGGTTTGAGCAAATAGGCAAAGCTCTAGGAAGGTACTCGATCTCCCCCGCTTATGCAAAATCAGTAGTAATGTGTCAAGATTGATGGCTTAATTTATCTCGATAGGTTTTCCAGAGAGATATATTTTATGGGTGATATAGACAATAACTAGTCGGCTTTAAAGAGCACAATTGATTGGATTGTGTTGTTGCCTTCTGATAGCACGTTAACGTGTCTCGCTTTCTGTGATCCCACCACCTACAATTCCTAGGTAGAGGGAGTCCTTGACTTACCACAGTTCATTTCGTGACCATTCAAAGTTACAACGGCACTGAAGGAAGTGACCGTTGGTTATTTTCCACACTTAATGACCGTTGCCGCATCCCCACAGTCATGTATTTGGATGCTTGACAAGTCTCTCTCTCTCTTTCTCTTTCTCTCTCTCTCTCTCTCTCTCTCTCACACACACACACACACACACACACACACACACACACACAAGCCATTTGTATTTCCCAAAGGTGCTTTTTTTCTCCCCAAGAGGAAACTGGACTTTCTTGCTTTTCTCTGAAGACATTTCACTTCTCATCCAAGAAGCTTCTTCAACTCTGACTGGATGGTGGGGAAATGGAAGGATTTATACTCCTTGCAGACTGCTGGTCATTTGCATTCTGAAGCGAAATGTCTTCAAGAAAAAAGAAAGAAAGTCCAGTTGCTTCTTGAAAAAGCCTCTTTGGGACAACCGTGACCTGGATGACTGAGAATCTCCATAAACATTAAGCCATTTGTATGACCAGAAAGCTATTTAATCAGCAAAACCCAAAATCAAAGTTTCTTTCCACGCCCCCCCCCCACCTCAAGCACAAAGTCCGAAAGCGGTTTCCATGAAACAAAATTAATTATATTCTTGTCTATAATCAAATTAACTAAAAATAGACCTCTGGTCTTTTGAAAAGAGACGAAAGCATCGGGAAGAGTACTAAAGCACTATAAGGGCTTTCTCTTATGATCCAGAATCGTTGTGTACCACCAACCCACTGAGCTAAGCTTGTCTAGGGCAAAGTGTAATACAACTTTACGACCAGGTAAGGGTGGGACAGAACTGCATTGATTCATACAGTAGAGAGCACAATTCATGTCATAATTCCATTGCACCTTAATAATTGTCATCCCAGGAAGGCAGAAAATGAGATGCAAAATTGCAGAGACAGCATAAATCATGGGCGAGCCTGATCAGTGTTAATAATGCTTCTACTTCGTGCAGTGCAGTAAGAAATTGCTCTGGATTTCTGCAGCAAAGGCTCCGTTATTTTCAAGGCTTTGTCGTGACAGGCCACCGGCTCCTCCAGCAGCAAAATCAGATGAGGAGGCGGCGTGAGAATCAGGGCCAACATCAAGGCAATCTGAGCGAGGGGGAAGAGGGAATGGACCTGTCAAAAATAGAGACAGAGGTGGAGCCTGGGCTGTCCGTCAGCCCTCAGATGGAAAGTCAACACCCCTCCAGGTCTGGAGGTGGCTGGTGAGGAAGAGGAGGAACAGCTGGGCCCAGTGCCTCACAAGCGGATGTACAGAAGGCAGAGGAGAGGGAGAGCAGTGGAAATCTATGGGCCGGTCCTTGGGAGGCAAGACCGCCCACCCTAGCTCTGAGGATAAAAGGCAGGGGGCTGAGATGAATAGATGTGACAGACATTTATTCATCTCCCTGCCAGGCAGACTTGTTAGCCTGCTGTGTGTGTGTGTGTGTGTGTGTGTGAGAGAGAGAGAGAGAGAGAGAGAGAGAGAGAGAGATTTTTCTAGGGCTGCTGGTGTTCCTAATAAAGGAAACATTTATTTAATAGACGGTTGTCATGTTTGGAAGCCGGGTCAGAACAAGTTTACTCAGATCTATGGAAGATATGAATGAAGGTTGGTAGATACTGTACTGCAACCTGCATGGGAACAAATCCCAGTCCACCATGGTCTAAGTATAGGTAGTCCTTGACTTACAACCATTAGTTTAGTGACCAAAGTTACGACCGCAGTGAAGAAAATGACTTATGAGCCCATTTTTCACACCGTTGCTACATTCCCCATGACCAAAGTTCAGATGCTGGCCACTTGGTTCATATTTATGATGGTTGCAGTGTTCCTGGTCATGTGGTCACCTTTTGGGACCTTCTGACAAGCAAAGTCAATGGGGAAGCCAGATTCACTTAATAACTTTGTCACCAGGAGGCCCAGTACTGTTAGAATGCAGTATTGCAGGCTAACGCACTGCCCACTGCCAGCAGTTCGATCCGGTCCGGCTCAAGGTTGACTCAGCCTTCCATCCTTCCGAGGTTGGTAAAATGAGGACCCAGATTGTTGGGGGCAGTGGTGGGATTCAATTTTTTTTACTACAGGTTCTGTGGGCGTGGCTTGGTGAATCCTGCAGGCTACTTCTGCTGACTGCCGATTACCGGCAGTTTGTCAGTTCGAATCTCACCAGGCTCCAGGTTGACTCAGCCTTCCATCCTTCCAAGATGGGTAAAATGAGGACCCAGATTGTTGGGGGCAACGTGCCGACTCTGTAAACCATTTAGGGAGGGCTGCAAAGCACTGTGAAGCGGTATATAAAGCCTGTGCTATTGCTACGGCTACCAACTTAATAACCGCAGTGATTCATTTAACATCTGTGGCAAGTAACAATGTAAAATGGAGCAAAATTAACTTAGCCACCATCTTGCTTTGCAACAGAAATTTTGGGCTCAATTGTGGTCATAAGTTGAGGACTATCTAATCCATCTTGGGCTAGGAATCCCTGCTTATTGTCCTTCCTGCCTTATTGCATGCTCTTACATGGTTTGAGAAATTAGGGCAACCACGACCCTCCCCATCATGTCAAATTGCATAGAGGTCACCTAAGTTCACCCAATCTTTTCCTCCTTGTTTCTTTAGCAACATTTAATTCGGACTCTCAGAAAATGCTCTCTAAGGGAGCTAACAGATAACAGACATAGCACTTAAAGGGGTGGAAAAATATATGCCAGGAAGTGTCTTGTTAAAGTGATAGCACCCAAGGGAGACTCTAGAATTGATGCAAGTTAGAAAGGAGTCAGAAATTCCTTCCATAAAGCAATGGGTGGAGAAGAATTTTGTTTCCTTGAGGAATGAGAAGATACGAAACTTCTCCTTGGTTTTTTCCAATAGAAGGTTCAAACTCACAATCCAGTTCTTCTCAAACTAGTTTGTACTGGATTCTTGTCTCTCTAGGTTGGGAGAAAAAAGGTATTGTTAAGGATGAAACTTTGGCAGCTACTTAACAGATAACAGATAATCAGAGTTGGAAGGGACCTTGTAGGTCATCTAGTCCAACCCCCCCTCAAGCAGGAGACCCCATACCATTTCTGACAGATGGCAGTCCAATCTCTTCTTGAAAGCCTCCAGTGATGAAGCTCCCACAACTTCTGAAGTTAACTTCTGTTCTATTGGTTCTCACTATCAGAAAGTTTCTCCTTGTTTCCAAGTTGAATCTCTCCTTGTTCAGTTTCCATTCATTATTCCTTGTCTGGCCTACAGGTGCTTTAGAAAATAGCTTGACCCCTTCCTCTCTGTGGCAGCCCCTCAAATATTGGAAGACTGCTATCCTGTCTCCTCTGGTTCTTCTCTTCACTAGACTAGCCAAGCCCAGTTCCTGCAACCGTTCTTCATATGTTTTAGCCTCCAGTCCCCTAATCATCCTGGTTGCTCTTCTCTGTACTTTTTCTAGAGTCTCAACATCTTTTTTATTATGTGGTGAAGAAAACTGGATGCAGTACTCTAGGCATGGACTTACTAAGGCTTTATAGAGTGGTATTAGTACCTCCTGTGATCTTGATTGTATCCCTCTGTTAATGCCACTTAGTTCGCCTCTTTGTTTGCCTCTTTGTTTCAACTTGCCATTAAAGTGGGGCGTAGCGTTGCTTTAGAATGGGCTAGATGGAGAAACGAAACCTCAACGATTCCACTGAAGACCATGAGAGCCTGAAACCTTCTCAAGGACACCATAACAGGTGTGGAGCTGAAGCAGAAGGTTCCCATAAAAAAGTGAACTTGTTTACATGGACTAGGTGAAAGGTTGGGGATTTGACTGGGAAAATGATTGTTTAATTCTATGAACTGGTGGTTGGGAACCTCAGAGTTGGTTTTACTTCGACATTACCATGCAGTGTGTTCAATAAACAGTAAGATTTTTTGCAAACGCGATGAATCTGGAGTTTTGGATTTTGGAGTTGGATTTTGACAGGTATATTTTATTGTAGGCTTATTTGACTTCGTTTGACTATGCTGCTCTTAGGAATTGCTGAACTGAACAAATTGGAAGATCAGAACCTGCCTTCCCTTGTTTTTTGAGTCCCCTCTCTTAAAGAGATCCATCTAATCGGACCAAGAAGAAGGGCCTTCTCCACGGTGGCTTCCTCCCTGTGGAACATCATCCCTGCAGTGATAAGATTGGGTTTCACCTTGATATTCTTTTGCAACACCCTGAACAGTGGTGGGATTCAAATAGTTTTACTACCAGTTCAGTGGGCGTGGCTTGGTGGACGCGCTTTGCGTGCGTGCACACACTTTGCATGTGTGCGTGTGCCAAACGCACACTTTACGCAGGCGCAGAGGCATTCTAACTCACCTCCTGCAAGCCTGCACGATCCCGGTTGTTTCAGCAGCTGCCGTGCAGCACTCTTCTGGGTCGCGCAAAGCAGCTGTGCTTCAAATTCAGCGGATAAAGGTGAGTATTGGAGCCTGGGGGGCAGGTCGGCCCAACAGCAGAGTGGCAGATAGAAGCGGTTCAATCTCCGCTGCTCATCACTGATACCGGCTCTACAGAACCGGGTTGAACCGGTAGCATACCACCACTGACCCTGAAGACATGATTCTGCCAATGGATCTAGAGCAGGGGTGGGATGCTACCGGTATAACAACCGGTTCAGTGATCATGCTCTGCGCGTGTGTGAACAACAATGCAAAAATCCTTACCTGCTATGCAACTTCGGGAGAGTAACACAGCTAAGGAGTGGCAATCTGCTGTTCCATGTTGATCAGCTAGGACAATGAAGGTCAATACAGCGCAGGGGTGGGCGGCAGAGGTGCTATTCAGCAGGTTCTGACCAGTTCTGGAGAACCGGTAGCAGAAATTTTGAGTAGTTTGGAGAACCGGCAAACATCACCTCTGACTGGAGTTTTTACAGTATCCTTCCCCTGCCACGCCCACCAAGCCACGCCCACAGAACTGGTAGTAATAAAATTTGAATTCCACCCCTGGTGGGCGGGCAAGTGGGCCCACATGATCATAGGAGCGAACCGGTTCTCTCACAGCTGATCTTCGGAGGTAGGGGTTCGCCCAAACCGATCAGAACCGGCAGAATCCCACCCTTGGTCTGGGGACCCCAGGGGTATACGGAGTCCATCAAGTGGCTGGTTTGATTGTTGCTGTTGGGGGAATGTTATTGGGTTATTATTTCTGGAAGCTGCCCAGCGTCACCGTGAGTCAGGTGGGTGGCCACATACATTTTCTTAATCAATAAAAATGAATAAATAATGGCTTCAAGTTGCAGGAAGATAGATTCCAATCTAAAACAAAGAAAACTTCAGTATGAGAACCAGTTATCCAATGGCTGGGATCCCATTTGCTGAATGTGCCCTTGACTGCCTCAGTTATGGCTATTATTGAGTCGGAAATTACAGTTGTTACGTCATGACAGTCATTAAGCAGGTCACTTGTGACCATGCTCAGTTTTTATAACTTTTGTTGCAGCGGATTAGCAAACACTGTGGTTGTTAAATCCTTGTTATGGCTGGGTTTTTGTGGGTTTTTTTTGCCAGAAACCAGAAGCAAATGCTACAAATGGTAAGAAAAAACTGCCAAAAATTGTGGTCACATGCCTGCAGCATGCTGCAGATGGTCATAAATGAGAGCCACTCAAAATGTAATCATATGATCATGGTGTGCATCAGTCATGGTATTCTACCGGTTCGGCCTGGTTTTGCCAAGCCAATACTGCCGATGAGCAGCGGAGATCAAACTGGTTCTCTCCAACACTCTGCTGTTGGGCTCACCCGCCTGCCTGGGCTCCCATACTAACCTTTATCCAGGGGTGGGACTCAAATTTTTTAACAACCGGTTCTGTGGGCGTGGTTTAGTTGGTGGGCGTGGCTTGGTGGTCATGTGACTGGCTGAGCATGGCCAACTCAACATCACTCACGTCGAGGCACGCTTCTCCTCGCCTGGCCTCTCATGACTGTGGGGATGCTGCAACAGTCGTAAGTGTGAAAAATGGTCATAAGTCACTTTTTTCAGTGCCATTGTAACTTTGAATGGTCACTCCACACAAACAGTGTACCAGCAAAGGAGGAGAAAAAAAACTCCAGAGAAGTTCCTGAGACAGGAAGTCCAGTCCTGCCAAGAAGGTAATAAGGGTTAACGGAGAGGCAGTTTCTGTAAGCAACACCAGAATGTTTCCTTCCTGCCTTCCTTACAGGATTAGGTCAGTCATTTCTTCTAACAACCGGTTCTCCGAACTGCTTAGAATGTTAACAACCGGTTCTAGCAAATAGGTGCGAACTGGTAGAATCCCATCCCTGCCTTTATCTCCTGCTTTTGAAGCGCAGCTGCTTTGCGTGGCACAGCAGATTGCTGCACGGCAGCTGCTGAAGTGACAGGGAGAGTGCAGGATTGCAGGAGGTTAGTCAAAACGCCTCTGTTCCTATGCAAAGTGCACATTTGGTGTGTGTGCACATGCAAAGTGTATGTGTGTGCACAAAGCGCCCGCCAAGCCACGCCCACCGAACTGGTGGTAAAAAATTTTTTGAAACGCACCACGAGTGTGCATGCGTGTGTGTGTGGCTGTTGGAACGCCGGGACTGGATCATAACTAGTCTTTCGAGAGCTCCTCGTAACTTTGAACTATCACTAAACGAGGACTGCATCCAGTTTGATCTGGGCTAAATATGGTTTGGATGGGATTTCTGAATCTAAGGTTTTGAACTGGAATGTTGGACAGTGTGGATAAGATGAATCATTAATTGGGCTTCTTAGAGAGATACTTGATATAGGACTGTCCATGGGAATGGGTTAAAAATAATCAAGATGGCAGCTTCAAGAAGGCCCGCCCGCAGGGGTGAGATTCTACCGGTTCTGTCCGGCTCTGTAGTACCGGTAGCTCTGAAGAGCAGCAGACACAGAACTGGTTCTGTGTCTGCTGCTGTTTTGGCCCACCAGCCCACCCGGGCTCTTATCTGATCTTTATTTCCTGATTTTTCAACCTCAGCTGCTTTGCACGGCACAGCTGTGGTTGAAAAAGCAGGAAAAAAGTGCTTTTTCAAATGCTGTGCACCCCGCACGCAGCACTGCTAAGCTGTCCAGGCAGCACAGCTTACAATGTTTTACACGTGCGCGCAATGCATGCGTGCAAAAAATGTAAATCACCAAACCGCTAGTTACACCGGTTGAATCCCACCCTTGCCAGCCCCTTTGTAGTGCGTATCAAAAAGGAGTGGGGTTTTGATGAAGGGTGGAGGCTGCCAATTTGACACCTCTTGAGCTGACAGACTTTAGAAGAACTTTCATGGTTGAACAGTCCGTGTTTTATTAGCCGCTCTCTAATTTTTTACTATGTGTTATGAATATTGTGCTGCTCTTCTATTTAAATTGCCCCTTTATTTTCTGCGAAACATTCCCGGGACAGTTAAACGCATTTGTTGCAATGACAATAAACAAAATTTAGTGGCGAGTCAGCATTGTTTCCGCATTCATTTTGCCAGACTGCACTGAAGACTGTTAAAAGAATAAAACAGTTGGAAAGGGACCTTGGAGGTCTTCTAGTCCAACCCCCTTCCTCGGCAAGAAACCCTACACCACTCCAGACAAATGGTTATCCAACATCTTTTTAAAAACTTCCAGTGTTGGAGCATTCACAACTTCTGAAGGCAAGTTGTTCCACTTATTAATTGTTCTATAATTGTTCTGATTAATCTGATTAATCTGATTCCACTGATTATTTTTTCTTCTAAAAGATAAAGGAGTAAAGCTGTTTTTCAATAGAGGACAACTTTCAGGATTTCAGGAGCATGCCTTTCATCTATAGATTTAGTCACAAAATCTTGTCACTGACTTCTTCCAGAATGTTCTTTTCAACAGCCCTAGTCCAATCTACAATCCTAGACTCTCCTTGAGTCCTCCTATCCAGGGCTCATTTTGCTTCCGGGGTGTCCACAGTGTAAGATGAAAAAAATGTCAAAATGGCAGCCAATATGGCAGTAAAATCGAAGCTCGGCCTGTTTTTTTATGCCTCACAGATTTAAAAAAACATAGGTGGAGATTCGATTTCATTGTTGTGACTGCCATCTTTTAACCACACATCGTGGACATGCTTGTCTTCCTTAGCTTCTGAATGCAAGCATGGTCAGCCAGATTTGTCCAACAGCCAAGAAATTGTACAAGTTTAAACATTTTCCGAGCTGTGCATGCTCAGAAGACAAATTAGTTCTGAAGACGTGGGATCAGGTCAGTGGTGGGATTCAAATTTTTTTACTACCAGTTCTGTGGGCATGGCTTGGTGGGCGTGGCAGGGGAAGGATATACTGCAAAATCCCCATTCCCTCCCCACCCCACTAACCTGCTTTCCAGCTCTGTTCTCCTGTGCAGGGCAACAAAAGAAGACCCAGCCAATGAGCTGGGACTCGGGAGGAAAAGAATAAATGGTTGCAGGGCCACTCAGAGGTGGTATTTGCTGGTTTTCCGAACTGCTCGAAATTTCCGCTACCAGTTCTCCAGAATTGGTCAGAATCTGATGAATCCCACCTCTGGATCAGGTTCAGAACGCATTTTTAAAACAAACATGTCTTTAGCATGGCTCATTAAAGCAGCCACATCCATTTTCCTAATGAATTAAAATTAATTCACATAATTCAAACTAGCTTAAAATATTTTCAACTTGGGCAGTGATTAAATCAGGATTCTCACCCATGTCACAAAACTTGTGGACTATAATGTTTGTGCAGGCACAACTATTGGAAAATAGTTCAGACAAAGTGGTTTTGAACACAAGGGGGCAGGTTCAGAAGATCTCTTTAAAGCATGGGTGTCAAACTCGATCATAACCCATGATGTCCCGTGATGTATCATGATGTATCATGATGGTTTTTTGCCTTTGCAGAGCTGGGGTGGGCATGGCTTATGCGTGACACTCCTGGCCCGCGGGCCACCAGTTTGACACCCCTGCCTTAAAGCAACTGGGTCTTTCACGTGGTTCATGAAAACATCTGTTTTCCAAATGAATTAAAAAATGAATTCACATAATTCAAACTGACTTAAAGTATTTTCAGTTTCAGCAGTATTTGAATAAGCTCTCTCACCCATCCCACAAAAGTTGCGGACGGGAGGGCTGAAAAGAATTCAGACAAAGAGGTTCTGAACACAAGGGAGCAGAGGTCCAGAAGATCCATTTAAAACAAGCAGGTCTTTAGCACAGCTCATTAAAGCAGCCCATCTGTTTTCCTGTGGAAGCAGATACGCCTGCTATATAAAAAAGTACAGTGCCTTGTTCTCCCATATTCCAAATCACTTCATCTGATTCTTTTTCAGGTACCAACCTCGTAGACTACATTTTCTGTTGAGTAATGGGCTGAGCTGCTGCCAACAGTGTTACTCTTATTGCAAAATCAACAGCCATAAGCAAAACGACAGTGGTTTAGTACTGTCATAAAGCTGAAATGGTGGCTGCGTTGCATGCAATTGAGGGTCTTAAAAATCTAATGACCTCTCTGTGACACTGAATGTATATGTTCATGTAAAGCCACACTGGCAAGTGATTGCCTGCTGGAATAAAGGAAAACAAATGAAGTTCCGTAATAAGTTGGGGGCCATAATTCTGAATCTGCAAGGAAGCATGGACAGATGAAGCTTAATACAGATTGTTAAATCCCCTTAATAAGAAGAGGGCTGATTAATTCATGTCCTCTCGCCTAAGGGAAAACCAGAGCGGTGCTTAGCAAGGGAGAGGCAGATGGGAATTGGTCCTGATGGCAGACAGTGCTGCAGACAAGTCACTGATGACGATCAGGGATGAGAAAGGGTTAGAAGGAACAATGTCCTTTTAAAAATAAATAAAAAATAAATGGTCAACGTCTCTTGCCTTTAAGAGAGTAGATAAGGAAACTCTCTAAGAAGAAGTAGCTAGAAGCAAGCCATCTTCCTTACCTCTGAAAGGCTGTTTTTCTTCATTTTTCTTTCCTGAATTCGTTGAGCCATTCCGTTGCATCTGAGGAAGTGAGCTGCTTCTTATAAACCTTATGTTGTTTAATGGGACACCCAGGATGGTCTGGTGGTTAATGCCACAGAGTAGAAACTAAGAGACTCTGAGTTGTAGGCATGGAAGGCGACTGGGTGATTTTGGCCCAATCACCAGGAGACTGTGAGTTGTAGTCCTGCTGTAGGCATGAAAGCCAGTTGGGTGACTTTGGGCCAATCACCAGGAGACTGGGAGTTCTAGTCCAGCCTTAGGCATGAAAGCCAGCTGGGTGACTTTGGGCCAATCACCAGGAGACAGTGAGTTCTAGTCCCTCCTTAGACATGAAAACCAGCTGGGAGACTTTGGGCCAATCACCAGGAGACTGGGAGTTCTAGTCCAGCCTTAGGCATGAAAGCCAGCTGGGTGACTTTGGGCCAATCACCAGGAGACTGGGAGTTCTAGTCCAGCCTTAGGCATGAAAGCCAACTGGGTGACTTTAGACCAATCACCAGGAGACTGGGAGTTCTAGTCCAGCCTTAGGCATGAAAGCCAGCTGGGTGACTTTGGGCCAATCACCAGGAGACTGGGAGTTCTAGTCCAGCCTTAGGCATGAAAGCCAGCTGGATGACTTTGGGCCAATCACCAGGAGACTGGGAGTTCTAGTCCAGCCTTAGGCATGAAAGCCAGCTGGGTGACTTTGGGCCAATCACCAGGAGACTGGGAGTTCTAGTCCAGCCTTAGGCATGAAAGCCAACTGGGTGACTTTAGGCCAATCACCAGGAGACTGGGAGTTCTAGTCCAGCCTTAGGCATGAAAGCCAGCTGGGTGACTTTGGGCCAATCACCAGGAGACTGGGAGTTCTAGTCCAGCCTTAGGCATGAAAGCCAGCTGGGTGACTTTGGGCCAATCACCAGGAGACTGGGAGTTCTAGTCCAGCCTTAGGCATGAAAGCCAGCTGGGTGACTTTGGGCCAATCATCAGGAGACTGGGAGTTCTAGTCCAGCCTTAGGCATGAAAGCCAGCTGGGTGACTTTGGGCCAATCACCAGGAGACTGGGAGTTCTAGTCCAGCCTTAGGCATGAAAGCCAGCTGGGTGACTTTGGGCCAATCACCAGGAGACTGGGAGTTCTAGTCCCACCTTAATGATATACGCAGTGTAATCTTCATTTTAGGTGTCTCAATAGTTTTGTGACTGATAGGTGTTTCCTTTTCTGTGGGAAACTGGTCCAGAGCAGGGGCCTGCAACCTTAAATACTCAAAGAGCCGTTTAGATCAGTGGTGGGATTCAAATAATTTAACAACCGGTTCTCTGCCCTAATGATTTTTTTCAACAACCAATTCACCAAACTGCTCAGAAAGTTAGCAACCAGTTCTCTGGAAGTGGTGCAAACTGGCTGAATCCCATCACTGACTGGAACCCATTTCCCACAGAAAAGAAAACACAAAACCCTTGAGACATCTAAGATGAAGATAACACTGCATATATCATTTTTTACCTTTATGCTTATAGTCTATTTAACTCAATACTATTTCTTCTGGGGCTTAGGTGGAAAAAGAGCTTTTCTATCACTTGCTGGAGATGTCATGGGTTAATCTGGGATTGTCTTTGAGCAAATTCTAATTTACTGGAATTGCATCTTTGGCTTAATTGTAATTATAGATTCAATTAAATTTGAAGCCTTTTAAATAATTGTTTCTTCCACTTCAGGAATAATTATAAAAATGATGATTTCTCACTCATTTCATTACTAGTAGTAGAAACAAAATAAGCAACCATAAATGTCACCTAAAGTTGGCATCCTATATTTGGATTCTGATGGATATTTATTGTTGTGAATTGCTTTTGCAAAACCGTGGCTGGGAAAACTTGCCACAGTTTACAAAGCACCTATTTCAAATAGCATTTCTCGATTGTGTATTCTTACTTGCCCTCTTGTACTATACCACCGCATTTTGGATCCAAATGAAAAAAAGAATATTTTGGAGAGCACAGAGAAAGGAATGCTGCATCTGTTTGTAATTATTTAAAGCAGCTGCATTTTTCCCCCTGGGATTATGCGGCTTCCTGGGATTATGCCTTTCTTCC